>NC_143508.1:8759166-8910681 GCF_051622355.1 Phaseolus vulgaris
TGGTCTTGTGGTCCTGCTAACTTGTTCCGCAAAATGGTTATGGAGATAGTAAGGAACAAGGTAAGTACTTTTATTCTTTGTTTCTTTGTACTGTATATATGGAGGGGTAAAGAGACAATATGAGTATTTCCTTGTATGTTCTGATGTTTTCTTTTGCAAACATTTCTGCAGAAAGTAAGGTTTTGGAAGAAAGTGTACGTTATATACAGCTTCTTCTTTGTTCGCAAAATCATAGCTCATATGGTCACCTTCTTCTTCTTCTGTGTTGTGATTCCAATCACAATCTTGATCCCTGAGGTTTACGTTCCAATATGGGGAGCTGTTTATATTCCTTCTGTCATCACCATTCTCAATTCAGTTGGAACACCAAGGTACGGTTTGGCCTTGTTTTTAACCTGTTTTTTCCATATATGTCATAGACTTGTAGGCATAGTTAGTCCTTCAATTTGTTCTAAAAGTTGTGTTGTGTGCAACTTTGGCAGGTCCATTCACCTTCTGTTCTATTGGATCCTCTTTGAGAATGTGATGTCTTTGCATCGTACCAAGGCAACATTTATAGGTCTGTTAGAGTATGGGAGGGCTAATGAATGGGTTGTGACTGAAAAACTTGGTGACTCTGTCAACAGCAATACCAAGAATAAAACAGGAGATGCTGCCAAGAAGAATAATGTCAGCAAGGCCCCCAAAAAGACTCGATCCAAATTTGTTGAAAGGTCAGTTTCATAGTTTTATTTTTACTTATTTTTCCTCAGCAAATAATTGTGTTTGCATTTATCATTAGTCATAGCTTCTTGTCGACATCTCCATTGTGAATTTGTGATTCTCAATCATGCACACACTGGCATAATAGAGATGATGAGTTCTAGACTGTGTGGCCAATAGTTCAATGATTGCAAGGAAATAATTTTATAGGTTCCTACTTATTAGTAAATAGCTTTTAGATATTCTTCATTGTAACAGTTAAGATTCTCTTCGGGTAGGTAAACATTTATATGAACTTTTTTAAATGCCATTTTCAAATCAACAGCATGCCATGCCACCCTAATCAAAACGTTTCTGTCACATGCACATGAATATGGCAGAAGAATTTAGAAACCCACATGCCCTTGTCAAGATCTTAGAAAACCCACATCAAAATAATTTTAGCATGAACTCAGAATACTTAATGAAAGAGAAATTATGTCCCTTTTTTCCACCCCATTATTATCTCACTTTATTAATCCAACATATGCCACGTTAGAAGAGAAATCAGAAGGTACTTACTGTCTTGGCCAAATCATACTTTACATTATTGAGAAGTACCATGTGTAGTACTTAAAGGTCTTAAAAGTTTTCTCATAGTAGACCCCTAATTGCAAGGGATATCCTTCTTTTGTAGATAATATTTGGAGTTTTGTTCATCTCTTTTGTCTAATTATGATTTCTTTTCTTGTTTGAACATGAACAGACTTAATTTCCTGGAGCTGGGATTTGCTGCATTCCTCTTCTTCTGTGGATGCTATGATTTTGTGCATGGGAAACACAACTACTTCATCTACCTCTTCCTTCAGACCATAACATTCTCAATTGTGGGATTTGGCTACGTTGGCACCATAGTGTAAAGCTCATTGAGCCAAATTCTAAAGTTACTTAAGTTTCATCAATGTTGTGTCCATATTTTTCTAGTTTCTCCTCAAAAAATACATCATGGGGGGCTGATTTCTTCAAGCAGCAAACGCAGTACCAAAACATCTGCAGCTATTTTAGAGCAAATCATTTTCAACTTCAGAAAGAAATTAAAAGTCCTTTACAAGATATTTCATTGCCATCCATCAAGAAGATACAAATACAGGCAAAGTGCTGTTATTACTAGAATTGCATCACACAGGCTTCAGGGCAGCTATGAAGATGTACCAAAAAGTGCTTAAGTTAGAGCCTTAGACATCAAGTAGACAGTGTGATTTTGTTTGCATAGATTGTTTTGTGAGATTTTATAGTTATATATTTCGTGAGTCCTTTATTTGTTAGGTTTGCTTAGTCTGAGCCAAATAATGTGGTGGATAAAAATGTGCTTCTAATTCATGTTATTTCTCATTTTTTTTCCCCAAGGAATGAATTTTATTTACCATACATGCAATCATTTGCCACTTTCTTTGACATACTCTTTGTGTGGACAGCTATAGAGTAAAATAAAGTCACCCTTTAATATTTTACCAATGATTCTTCTCTTTTTCCTCTTTGTTACTATAAACAGTTTCTTTAACTTCTTACAAGTTCTAGACTTAAAAGACTATGCACCCTTTGAAATTGGGGTCAAATTTTAAACAAGTACTTCTTTTTTATTCCAAATTTTAAAATTAAAAGAGAGTTGAAGATCATACATTAACTAAGAATAAAAGATATTTCATAGTTTAGAATCTCTGAAACTGTGAAAGTAAGAAACTTGGTTAAAAGAGTGCGAATATTCCTTAGTCACTATAGCTTTCTCCTACCGACACTTCTTCTGCATATGCTCTATGGTTAAGCTCTAATGCATATTTTTATTCACTCACACCTTCATGTTTGATTTTTTTAAAATATAATTTATTGTTTAAAAGCTACAACATATTTGATTTCTTAACCCTCCGACAAGAAAACAAATAATTGAAAAATTCAGACAGCCATTACAACCAGTCATTTTCAATAGTTCAAAAAAAGGAATTCCTTAGTGTGTGTGTTTTTTTTTCATTCTTTCCTTTGCACTTATTTAATACATGTCATGCTATGAAGGAAAAGCATGGGATGCTGTATTGCAATTTTTGATAATATCTTTAACCTTTTATAAAAACAAACATTAGGATAAGAGATCACATGCAGTGGTGCATGTGCTGTTTGTTGTGTTCTCTAAACCATGAAGCATAATTTTTTTCACTCACTAGACCTGTGCTTCAACTGACTAATATTCTGAAGCCAGTTGTCTTAATGCAAATGGCTCAATTATAACCCTTTCTCAATATTGCTTCATCATGTTACTATGGCAATGATGTTCTTTTGACAGAATGTATCCTTTTGGGTTTCACCAAGGATTAAAAATAAGCCAAGTAACCCTTTTGGGAATGCTTTCACACCTGATTCTGCTCAATCTTAGTAGTCTGTGATTGTAAGAATCATTAGTTGTCATTTTGGTTACTTCAAGCAAAAGGGTCATTATCCATGTAACTTTTTCACCAATTTTATATCTCTTTAAATTAAATTAAGGATTAAATATATTTTTATTTCACCAATGGAAAATTGATTTTTTTCTCTAATCCAAATTCTATATCTCATTAATACTTATAGTTAAAATTATTTAAATAGATTCTTATCTGTGTTTCTTTTTACGTAACAAACGAATTTTCAAAATAAACGGTAACATTCACATTAGCCATAAGTTAACATAATATTTTAACATCCTAGTTTATATTGAAAATCTATTTATTATAAAAAAAAAACTGATAATAACTCATTTCAATAGTTTTCTTAATACATATATCTCTAAAATTTAGAATAGTAATAAAAACTAGTAAATTACATAAACATAAAATATATTTAACCTTTAAATTAATTACTCTCTAATAACTTTGTTGGCGTTGCATGAAGACAACCAATATTAGTCCTAAATCCTCATATAATAAGGTGGGTGCAATCAATTAAATTAAGTTTCTTAAGATCATTGTTGGAAGGGACCAACATAATTTTTACCCTTTAGTGTAAAAGGTATGTCACAATGATTGTCCCTTTTTGTATAAAGAAAAGTAGATACTTTCAAGGTAAGATTTTTCTCAAAAGAGTGTCATATGATATAAAACAAAGGTCAAAGTATAACAGCTACATTTTGTTCTTGCATGATATTGATGCTGAAATCAAACACTCTTTCTTCTCAAGGGAATTGTGAGCATTTCGACCATACTAAAAAAGTTTGAAACTCTTGTGTGCAAGTTCAAACAAACTAAAAGAACAATCAATTAGTCTTAAATTACACAAAAGCATACAAAATGACCTCAGAGTGGGATGGAAGCAATAATTGGGCAACAAACAAATAGACACATTTAGTTAAACTTGAGACAAAGTGTTAAAGAGATATAAAATGCAATGTTTGGTAAATAAAGACAAGTATTAATAAGAATTGAATATTATACCTTTCATGTTTGATACATACATATACAACTCAATCCACGTCTAAAGAAAATATCTGCAATATTTAGCACCGCACTCATTTTTTTGGATTTCAAATATTTATGTTTGGCCATTGATAATTACTTTTAGACTTTGGATTTTCCGATAATGTTAAGTGGGTGTCTCTTTTTAGATCACCATAGAGGTCCTTAATATTTCTATCTGTTTATAATATTAATTTATGTTTGGTCTAATCAGCTTGTGTTGTTTTAATTATTTAAGTTTTAATTTTTTTAAATGTAGGATTTTTTTAGTCAGTATTGCAAAAAAAAATAGTTAATAAGGTAAAAAAAAGTAGAAAATGAAAAGTAATGCTGGCTGTGGGGTTCGAACCCACGCGCACTTATGTGCAGAAGATCTTAAGTCTTCCCCCTTAACCACTCGGGCAAACCAGCTTCATATGACATATAAGAAATATGTATTCCTTTACTTCTACATATTTTACTGAACACTTAAAAAGAAATTAATCAGCACCAAGAGGCATGTGAAAATGTTCCAAAGTGAAGAGTTGTTTCAAGTAACAATAAATAGCCTACATAACTCTTAAACATATATCCACACGTGATGCTCTTATAAAACTGATGACATAAATTAAATGATTATGTTATTATAGTTTAAAATTAATGAATTTGATTAAATATTCAAAAATCACATTATTGCATCTTAAAAAAATTAGAGAGTAGATTGAGCATTTCATTAGCAGAGGTAAATTGAACTAAATAAATAAATAATACAACTAATACCTTTTCAACATTATAAACCTTTTTATCTAAAAACAATTTAAAGTTCTTTATCTACTAAGTAGGTAACCATATATTCAATTTGTAGGATATATTAATTATAATTTCCAGGAAATCTCTATTTATTGATGTTATATTAATTATTTTTTTAGATGTTTTTCATGTTCAACAATGTGTTTTGATGTCTCTAAATCCAAGTGGAATGCATGAACATCTTTGTTATTGGTTGTGTGTGTCTATAAGTAGTTGAATTTGTTAATTCACTCCTTGTGATGATCTAAGGTCAAATGAATCTTAATCCTTTCTAAAGGAAGAGAAAATTCAATCCGTTGTTTTACACTTAGTGTATCTTGAAAAGGTTTGACTTTGCTATCAAGCTAATTCAACCAGTTGATTTTTTCTGAAAACCTTAACAGAATTCCTATTAAGTGACTTTAATTTGTTTTAAATGATTTTAATTGCTTTTGGTTCTTGAATTAAATGTTTTGACCATCTAATTGGAGTTTAAATAAGTTTTTTTACGCTCCCGGTCATTAACTAAGCAAGAGAGTTTATTCAAAATCAGATTTCAAGATTTCAAAGAGTTTTGGATCATTCTCAAGTGTGGAAATAAGATTGTTTTGTATTCTCTGTACTTTAATATTTGATTGTATCCAAATGTATTACATTCCTTTCTTTCTTACTCATTGTAATTCTATGTGAATTGGTGTTGTGCAGTTTCAAAGGTTGTTATGAAAACTATGTGATATTTGCCAAAGGTGGTGTATGTTCTTGAAGGGTTCAAGATCATCACTTTGGTGTATTGTTTATAATCAAGATTTGATTACTTAGTGAATTCTCAGTGGTTACTGAGGGATGAATGTAACTCTTGGTAAAGAGTAAACCAATATAGACATTTGTGTTAATTTCTCTATCCTTACTCTCTAAACTGCTTTTGCTTTTGCTTTTATTTTTAACACTGTTTGTATAAACAACTGATTGTTCGCAAAAACAATTGATTGATTTTCTGCAATCAAACTAAAAACAAAGTCTAATTAGTTGTACAATTTTCTAATTGATTGATTTTTCACTGACTTTCAATTTACCTTCAGCAAAAATCTTTCCTAAACAATTCACCCCCTCTTATTTAAGACCAATTTTAACATTTTATTTCTTTTTTATGTCTTTGCTCCTTTCCATTATTTAGGTATCTTCTGTCATTTCTTCCCTTAATTTTTATTTATTCAAAAAAATATAAAATCATTAGAAAAATATTATTATTAATTAGTAATAAATATGTATCGATAAATAATAATAGACATTATTAATGAATATTTAAAAAATAATGAATAGACATATTTTATTAAGGATTACTATATAAAGTTGTGAGTATATTACTTTAAATGTTATAATTTAAAGAAAAAACTCAATTTAAAAATAAAAATGAAAATGTTTGAAAAACGTACATTATTTAGTAGGTACTTTTGGGGATTGAGGAAAGATAGAATCTATATCGTAGACATTATTTAACTTTTAATGATTTCTGGAATGAATTTGATATCTATTTATAAAAAATAAAGGGATTGGATAATTTCTATAAAATAAATAAAAGAAAGTTTAAATTTTTAATGAATTATAAATAAATTATTATATTATTTTTTAGTCAGTCCATTATAATAAAAACAATATTGTCCAATTCATTCATTTCAAACTAAATAGTAGTAGTCATTGTTTCATGGTGTGCATTGGTCTAACGAAAGCCTAAAAGATATTGTCCATAATTTACAAAATTTTGATCAAATTCCAGTTCAAGTTTAAATAAATCTCCATAATAAATATTCAGATTGAATAAAAAGTAGACAAACTTATTTCACAACCGGTTAAAAACTCAAGAACGTACAAATGCCATTGAGCAAGGCAAAAATTAAATACCGAATTATTAACACTTAACAAAACTAATGGTGCATATTTTAAAGTATTAATTGTAATTTTAAATTAACAAAGAACAGTTAAAACAAATTATGAGATCTGAAAAATAGACTCAATAAATATTAGAAAAATATAGAGAAAATAAAGACTAGCGTGATTTGTAATGTTGAAGATTAATTTAGTAGAAAGATGAAAACAAATTCGTTTGTTTTAATTCCAGCAAAAGCCTGCAATTAAAAACGGCATCACAATGAAAATGAAAAAGTCGCTTTAAAATCTGTGAAGAGATAGGAAATATTTTTTTTGAAATGAAGTTATCACATAAGAATCTCACCATCTACATAAATTATAGAATAAAATGAAATTGCAACACTTCAGAGAATTGAAGTTTTGATGCCGTAAAAGTAAACCAAACATAGTATCCAACATAAACGCTCAGTAGAGTAATTAAAAAGAGGATTTGAAAAATGCAGAAACAACAGGCGCTCATCGATATCAAAAAGAAAATTCCACACCTTGCGTTCATCTTAAGACAACGTTTACCAGCCCTTAGGATAAAATTTGGAACGTACTGAAACTACTCACAGTAATACAAGGGAAAATTACTACATGAGTACATGAAAATGCAATATCACTGACCACCATGCTTAGCCTTCTTATGTTGTTGGAAACCAGCTTCGTTGCTGAAAGACCTAGGCAGCCATAAAATAATCAAGCATAAGTCATAAGATATAAACTTCGTAAAGCTACTATTCAAGGTCTACTACTATTTTTAAAAATACAATCGTACTTTTTACAAGGTCCGCAAGATAGTTGTCCAGCAGAATTGGGAGACTGGCCTTTTGTAGCACTTTTGGGAGTCTTTGCACCTTTCTTCGTAGGATAGGGAGTTGCTACATGTACATTTTTCTTCCCATCTACAACCATTTTTTATCAGAATATTATCAGTGTACAACGGGAAGTTAAATATGAAGAATGCATTAGTCATAAACAATAACTATAAGCATTTACAAATTTCACTAAAGCATGGAGAATATATCTAAAGTAAAATGTATGCTTTGTTATGCCTAATAAAACCTCCATTCAAAATGCATTCATCAATAACACACTAATGTAACAAGCACTAGTATATACGTAGATATATATGAAAAAGAAATTTGGATATGATACCAGTTTTTTCAGGAGTAGCAGTCTTAGCTTTCTTGGAAGAAGGTGGAGATTTTGATGCAGACACATTTGGTCTCTTCTTGCTCTGATCCACCTTCAAAAGGTAAAGTCACATATAAGTTTTGCTCAGAACTCTTCAATTATAATAAAAGAGAGTATATCTTGTGACAAGTCAAAAAATACATGCATGATACAGCAGAAAGAAATATCTTACCTTCTTCACAGGGGTCTCTTCATCACTCTCACCAGCCTCGTCGCTGTCGCTATCATCATCCATCTACAATTTTCAATGATGGAAAATTATCACTAAAACCGACAAGAAAAAACAAGAGATTATTTTCATAAAAGACAAAGAAAGAAAGTATTTACTTAACCAAGACTCTTGCATAAACATTAAGGTGCTAAAGAAGAAATCTTTGGAAGCATCAAATTATCTTATACTGTACATTTGGAATGCATCCTGATACCATAGATTTGTTAACATAAAACTGTAAGTTAAAACAATGGTGACTAAAATACCTCATCAGAAGTTCCAGATTCATCATCACTATCAAGGTCATCATCAGATTCGTCAGAATCAGAATCATCCTCCTCATCTTTCTTCGGATCAACAGTCTTAACTTGTTTTACTGATGCAACTGCCGCAGGAGCAGATTTAGCGGGCTTGGTAACCTTTGCACCTTCAGCTTTTACCACAGGTTTCCCTAAAAGAAGATAACTATTAGCTGTCTACATGGTAATACACACAACTAAACAATATATTTCCCATCTAAGGAAAAATGTACCATTTTCTTGGCCATTTAAGACAAGATCCTCCTCATCTTCTTCACTATCTGTTCAAATTATACAAAATAAAACCATTATTGAGCAAGCAAATTAAATAACAGAACAGTAAAAACATGTTCAAGAGAAATAGATGACCCTCACCAGAAAAGTCAGCAACGTTACCCTCGTCACTAATGCCACAGCAACACACAAGTTAAGGAAATGAAAGATGAAGCAGAAATGTAAATGAATTTTAGTAAAAAAAATCCTTATTTCAATACAATGCCAATACAGTCATCACAATAAGAAATTCAAAACAAACCATAAACAACAACAAAATAGGTACAAAGGTTTTAAATTATCTATGCAGTCAAAATTTCATAACACTTATTGTTATTGCAGAAAATTGCAGGCAAATTAGGTCTACTGCAGCCACAATTGCAATCACAACCGCAGTAAGTAAAAAAAACTTCAAGCTACAGGCATAACTTTCTTTAAAAAATACCAATATACAGTAATGAATCAAGAGTATAATATGAAGGAAGGATACGTTAGAACTTTGTATCCACAGACAAAGACACTAGCACTTTTCGAAGAGTGCGAAAGCTCGGACTCAGAGTCGAGAACCAAATCCAACGAAAGGTGGGGGATGTCATCCCTTTTAAGGGTTCCCAGAACAATCTTCTTGCCATCAACTTTCAAGTACAGAACCACAGCTTCATTTGCCTTGTCCTTCTTCGCCTCTCCAAGGGCAACCTGGGAAATGTGTATGTATGCACTCACTGGATCCATGGGATCAACCTTCACAGTTTGCCCAACCTTAACCTCAACACCTAAATTTCAAACCAACACATAACATTAACATCACAACGCCAAAAGTATTCACCGATTCCGCAAACCCACACATAAACATCAGCACACAAAACTTTATTCGGCAGAATCAAACAAGAAGAATCGATCAGATTTAGAGTATTGCCAAAATTGAAAGATAAAAAATGAAGAAAACAAAAACATAAGAGAAAAATTTACCCCAAAACTCCATTGGTGAGTCCATTTGCAAGAACGGCGTGCAGAGAAAAAGTAAGAGGAATGAGAGAAAGAGAATGCGAATTAGGAGCGAAATGGGTTTAAGGGTTTAAGAAGTGTATATATATTCACTTCGTTAGGGTTTTAAAGTTCTCCGCGCCTGTTTCTTCTCCCCTTTTTCTTTTTTCCCTTTTTCTTTTTTCTCTTTCTATAAATATATTTTGGATATTTTCCATATATGTTTATTTTAATATTTCCTAATTTAATATATTATTTTAGTTTTAGTTTTTTTTTTTGTCTGTAATATTTTACAAAAATGTTTATTTTACAATATTTTATCTGCACTTTTTAATATTGAGCGTGATCTTTGTTGTAGAGCGGAGTTATAGATTAAAGTTAGCTAAATCAGTTAATGTTATTATTATTACTATTAGAAAAGGTTTTTTTCATGTAGAAAAGACATTACGTTAATTATTTTCTTCTATTAAAATATTTTACATATTTTTAATTAATAAAAAAACGCAAGTGAAATGATTAAGTTAATTATAATGAACGTATTTTTTATTTTAATAATGACAATTGTTTATATGTTTTTGTTTTTGTTTTATTATGTGGGTGTTTTGATTAAGGTAATTATTGCTATTTTAAAATTAAGGTAATTGTGGTTATTTAAAATTAATACATAGTTTTATTTTATTAATTATGAGGTCTGACATTCTTAAAATAACACTATAGCTGTAAACTCAAAAATAAAAAACAGTCAATAAGTTATAATACTTTTTGTGTATGCAAAAGTTAATTTTACTTTTTGAAAAGTTAGTGTCAATAATTTTTTACCCAAACAGAATTTGACTCGCGGATCCTAATCCAAGATTTAATAAATTAAGTGAAAGATTAAAATTTGGAAAAATTATCTAAAAGTTTTTTAAAAAATAGAAAAAGGAAATACTTTTTTTCATAAATTAGATTAAATATAGCTTTAAATAACTTAAATGAGAAACTTTTCACTTATTTTCTCGTGTAAAAATAACAAGAAAAAACTATCAAGATTAAAACCTACGAGGATATAAGGAATTCCCGATTTGGCTTGAGTGTTTTTTCTTCTGCGCGAGTATTAGGGCCAACTATTTAGGACTTGGTTTAAGCAGTAACGACACCACAAATAGTTTGGGCTTTTAACACTATTTCTAAGTAATTTCTTCCTGCACCGTATCAATTCTAACCTGACCCTATTATTTTTCAAAATTTCCAAAATAATTTAAAAATAAAAAAATACATTCCGGATAAAAAAATCCAGAGAATAAAATTAAAAATTCATTTTGGATAAATATTTCTGGAATTCAAAAATGTGTTCCGAATATCTAAATCCGGAATATTTCCAGAATAAAGGATTTGGAAGTAATTTTATTTACACCCTTCTTTTTTTTAAGGTTATTTTCGTCATTTTCTGAAGGGCATTTTTGTCATTTAAATATCAGGTTGGGTGCATGGAATTGATATGGTGCAGGGAGCATTTGCCCTATTTCTATTCGTTTAGGACTCCTTCTTACCTCAAATACTAGATGTGAAACTATTTTTTGTTTTCCAATAAAAAATAAAATAAAATTTCACACATTTTTCACATTCTTCTGTCATTTTATCTCACTCTCTCACTCCCAATAACATTTACTCTTTTCTTGCATTGGTTTGTCATTGATTAGCGTGTCTTTTGGTTTTTAAAAACATTCTAAATTATATGATTTGGAAGATATTTTCGGATTCAAAAGTATATATATATATATATATATATATATATATATATATATATATATATATATATATATATATATTACAGATTACATGATTCGAGCTCTCAGATTTGAAATAGTTTTTTGATTATGTAATCCAAAATATATATTTTTAAAAAGTGGTATTCATTCTGGATTACATAATCTGAAAGTTAATCTCATATCCAAAAAGGCTTCTGAATTACATAATTCATAAGTTAATCTTTGATTTGAAAAAAGACTTTTAGATTATGTAATCCAAAATATAAACTACATCACACCATAAACTTCATATATTTTAACTTTTTTGCATAAGGGTATTTTTGGGATACAAAAACTTATGAGGGTGGCACAAGAATGTATGGCGGTCCAGGAAGAAGCAGTCTCGCTTAGTTTGGGTTGATTGGACTTTTAAATACTTTGGACTATTGAATTTGAGCTTATCAAATTCAAAACAAAAATCTTTTATTTATTTAGTTATCGTGATTGAATGAAATATTCTTACCAACATAGGTATATTTGTATTTAAGTCACCCAAAATATAGCTCACCATGTAAGATTTTGAAATATTTAATTTGTTGATAATAGTGTTAAATGTGTCATAACATGATTTTGAAATATTTAATTTGTTGATAATAGTGTTAAATGTGTCATAATATTCCTATACCATAGATGTGTAACTTCATAAAGTCAACTATAAGATCAATGCAAATATCTATAAAAAAAATCTCTTGAATCGTCGCAGTATAGTCTTTCTAAGAAAGTAAAGAACAATTGGTGTATTTAGACGTAGTGTTCTGTCATGGTACAACATGACCTTCTAAATGTACAATAGCTAATTAGACCTACATGTCATTTGGAGTATTATCAATGGATAAGAAATTCTCACATTGATATAACTATCAATCTATGTTGTTTCCATTGAACCTGGGAAATTCAATGCGTGGAAATCTTGTGCTACGAGAATAAGGTGTAATTCTTTGAACAACTATTGGATTAAAAAGGGTGGTTTTATTTAAAGAAGATTGTCTAACAAGTTCTTAGACACTTTCTTCCATGGAATCAATCGACTTGCGTTAAAAAGGCCTCACCAATTTAGCTAAGCGAGTGTCTTAGTGTACATAAAGTCTTTCTTTCATTGTCCTTAAAGATAGCAGTGGAGCATGTATTTAGTTTATTTACAAACAAGTTAAAAATTGTGAAAAAGTTCATAATGTATCGATGTTCATACATGTCCTTATTGTGTCATTAAATTATTATGATGGTCAATTATAGGAAGTTATAATATGGGTTAAATTTCAATTAAGAATATAGACAAAGAAGTTAGAGACCGGTGTTATTGAAAAAGGGTGATGACAAGACTATGAAGCAAATTCATGGTACATTTATGTAGGCCACATATGGCATTTGCGAATTCAGTTTTTTGTGGCAACACATTTTGGCCAATTTAGATGTGTGATGTGATACATGGATTTGATTCCTTTTTGTTGTAAGTTGGTGTGATACATGGATTTCATTCTTATTTTCTATGATTTAATCCCTTTTTTTTTGTTATTTGTTGTGATACATGGATTCCATTTTTTTTTATTTGGTGTGATACATGGATTTTACTTTGAAATATATTTTGCAACATCCAAATGACAACGCTTAGAAGTGTAGTTGATGAATCGGAATTTGAGAACAATGTTTGAGTCATAATGTCAATTGGTTTTGTGCATTTTAATGACCTGTTCATTTTGGTGGTGTCCATGGTTTACTTATTGGTTATCATATTTAGGCTTCACTACAACATTCTTGTAGAACAAAGTATTTGGGGATTGTTAATAACATGTTAACGGCTAAACAAAATAGTTGTATTGAAGCAACCCCATTTCCATGGCTGATGTTGTTGGGCCAAAGAGTTCAAATGAGTTGGACACTGTAGATGGAGCTTTATTTAAAATGGGTTGATAAGAGGAGATGTTTTGTAATAAGGTATAAAGTTGTACCATTTACATTGTTAGAATTTCGTTTAGGTTTGAGTTTGAGGGTAATTGGACATAAGGTTGATTTGGTAAATGATGATATTAATTGTCGTAGTAGGAATGTATTTTATAGTAGATATGTGAGTATACACATGATCTATGATGAACTAATGAGACGTCCATATTATAATAGCGTTGATCAATTTTGTAGGTTGTACATTTTATTATGGTTGTCAAAGTTTCTACTGCCACATAGAATGAGAATCGTGTTTATAAGATTGTTTAAGATAGTATATAAGGTAAGCGAACTTGGCAAGTATAATCAGAGGAGCCTTGTTTATGAATATTTGATAAGTAGTTTGTGTCGCGCTTTGATTTGCATGACCAACAAAGGACATTTATCACATTTCCATATTGTAGGGTGTGTTTACCTGTTGCAGGTAAATCCAAAAGTGTGATTTATACATCATTGGTACAATGTTATGTTAATTGGTTTGTAAATGTGATGATGACTTTGAAATTTAATTGTCATAATGTAGATGTGGCTTTGAAGTATGTGTTATTCCCAAACACAAAGGGGAAAAGTAAGAGAGGTAAATTTCCCCGAAATTTGCATTGAAATGATGTTAAAGTTAGTGAAAGCAAAGTACATCGATTTTGAATACAATTTCGGTGAGTTAAGTGTGTGAATTATATTCTATTTTTTCCATGTTTATTTATTTAATGTGATTGACTCCATTTGAGAATTGCTTATGGTTTTGGTGAATAGGTTATTGGCCAGCTGATTGTCATAGAGTAAGAGTTTGGTCAGTTGGTTGTCACAGAGTAAAAGCTTAGTCATGATATTGTGAAAGAAGCATTGAAACTAGTGCGACATGTAATGAATAACGAAACAAAATTATAATGTCATGCACATTGTTGCATAAAAAGAAGAATTGACTCGTCGTGTTGAAGATCAAAAGTCATTGATTGGGAAGTTAGAGAAAATTATAAATGATTTACAACAAATTTTAATGTGAAGACACAAAGGTGGGACAAATGATATTCCCTCTATAATAGTTGATCCAATTTTAGTGGATGTAATGAAACAACGTACAGGCGTGCTTAATCATTGCAGCCAAATAGAAGGTGAATTCAATGACAACAACGAAGAGAGTAACATGGACATGCGACAAAAGTGTTAACCTAGAATAACCTTAAAGGGTTTTATCATTAAAACATCTTGTACTACTTATTCAATTTGAAAACAAAAGTGTTGTTAATTGCATATGTGAAGTTTCTAGTTCGTCACTTTTACACTACTATATGTGCATTATATTTGTTGAGGAGTAATGTATTTAGTTCGTTTAAGGATGAACATTAGTTCGTTTAGGGATGAACATAGGTTGTCAGTTCTTCATTTCTTAGTTGAAATATATGGTAATGGTGTTTTTTTGTACTTTTTTGTCTTTTGAAATGTAAGTGAAAAACTAATTTATGGTGGTTCATTAAATTTTCATACGTTTTGTTAGATAAATGTTATGAAGTTGATGGTGCATTATTGTTGGTATTCTTGTACATGTATAAGCAATGTCATATAGATGTAATTATTTTAGGAGTTTGAGTTGAGGAAAATTTTAGACCTTTAAATTGAAAACGGGAATGGTTTGAAACTTTTAGTCATGGCTTCCTAAGTATATGCAGTTCGTTAATATAGTTGGTGGTGCAATTTCGTAAGAGCCATTTAAATGGTCGTTGTCGGTAACACATACGAAAGCTTATATCAATGTTAACCAATTATTGATAATTTTTGTATGTTATATGGTTCATGGATGTATGAACAAAAATGCATCAACTTGTTTTATTTATTTATTTTGTGATCAGTGCATAATTTAGATTTGAAGTTACCATAACATGCAACCCAATTAAGGACATGTGTGAACAAGTGAGACTGCAAATGAAGTGGTGGAACTATGAATAAGTGATTATCGTAGAGCACTTATGTCGTAACCTCATGATACACAAAAGTTAAGTATCATAAATAAATGAACAATTTGGGATACAAGTTTGTATAATAGACAACCCAATTAACCAGGTATGTGAACAAGTGCATTGAAAGTAATACATTTACAATTTATGGATTTAGCCACACTTGTGTAGAATGTTGAAAAAGTCATGTTCAGGTGTTCGTAGAAGTTAACCACGATGAGCACATCATTAAACTCAAGTAACCCCTTTTTGAGAGGAGGATCAACATTTGTAGGAAAAAATGTTTCTCTTTTTTTGGTTTGTAGGAGTGCCTTTTTTTATGGTGTGCTTTTTTTTGCAAAAAGAAATTCACAATCTTAGGTTGCAATTTGTTCATGGGTGATAATAAAGTGGTTTGGTTAAAAGTGTTTTGTTTCGGCCCATTCATTAAACTCAATGATTTTACTATTTGTCATCCATTTTTATATATGCACCATGTTTTATTTAAAACCCTAGTCTTATTTGGCTGGCCCAGCCTTTTTTCTATCTACCACTAGCTTTTTTATTTATACACTCACCAGTTTTGATGGAGATCAAGCTCAAGAGGACATGGAGGCCAATCAACAAGATCAAGAAGAGGTGGAGGCACAAATGGAGGACGCCCATGGAGGTCAAAGTCCACCTCAAAGGATTACAAGAAGCATGTTCAAAGCTTTGGGAGCTAGAGGACATTTATTTTCTCTTTTTGTAATTTCTTTAGTTGAAGGTGCTTAGAGGGAAACATTAGAAACCTCTTTTGTTTTAGCATCTTTTAGGCTTTAGTTAGGAGCTTTAGGAGGGGGGGTGTATTAGTAGATAGGTGTAGGTGTAGTTTTTGGGAGGTGTCATAGTAGAAAAAGGTCACACCTCCCATGTGACTTGTTTTTTGTGGGAATTTCAAATGAGTTTATTTGAAATTTCCCACCTATTTTTCAGCACCTTAGGCTATAAATAGAGGTGCTTCCTTTGTAAAATTCAGATTGGAATTAATCTAAGAAAACTCTACTCAAATTTTGAGTGAACTTTGGAGAGCTTTGAGCCTTCTTCTCTAGTCTTGTCTTGATGGATCATTGGAGTCCTCAAGTGGCGGCATCACTCTCATCTAGGAGCATTCCACACTTCTAGTGGCGAGATCATCCAACATTCTTCCATCTTCATGAGCACTCTCTTCTCCTTCCTTTCTTCTCTTTCTATTGTTTTTGTTAGCTTGTGTTCTTGAGTTTTGGTTTGGTGTTCTTGCTGTTTTTTATGAGTTTTGGTTCGGCAGTTTTATATTTCAGTCCATTCATCTTGTTCCTTTGCTTTTCTTACTCTTTTGTTCAAAAAATAAAAAAAATTCAAAAAATTAAACATACAAACAAACACTCTTCATTTACAACTACGTAGATAATAATTTTTCATTATGAATGAAAATACGTAGGACTAAGGTTAATCTTTATCGAATCCACAAAACGAATTTTGTAGGTGTCACGCTAAATGCTTTTTCTTCTTATTTTTCACATTAGAGACTCTCCATTATTAGTGTCTCTTTTATTTTTTACTTTTATATAATAAGTATTAATATATTTTATTTTTAGTATAATAAGAATACAAATTATTATAGTATTAATATAACAAGTTTAATTATGTAGAATTTGTTTGAATTCTATGAAAGATGGAGGTAAATGAACATGTGTTTAATCTTTAATCTTTAATAATTGTAACATGTGTTAATTAAAAAATAAATTAACATTAATATTAATATGTAGTTCAATTTAAAAATTCACTAAGAATTTTGAATTTTTTATATAAAAAACAGGGTAAAATATCTCCTTGCATATTAACATGTTGAAACATTTAATTAAATGTGTTAAATTATGATATGCAAAACAAATTAGGATCCGAGAGTCGATTTGTATGTAAGGAAGTGGTTGCTTAAAATATTTTGTTTTCTCAAACCAAAGAAGCTCCTACGTAATTTTGTTCATACTAGAAAATCAGGGAGGAATAACGTAGTTCTAGCTTAAAAATTATCTGTTAATTTTTTTTTAAAAAAATATTTTTTATTTTATTTTTTTATGTCAAAACTATTGTTTATATTTATATTTTATTTATTAAAATAATTGAAATGAGAGGAGTTGCGCATGCAAAAAAAAGGTAATTGGACCAGGAATGGGACCAGGTTTTCTTTTTTAAAATAGGCACATTCTCCTTGCACCCAACACATTTTAATTAGCACCCAATCACTTATTAGTAAAAGATAAATTTACCCTTAATGAATTTCAGAATAGTTTAATTGTGATATGCACCCAATTTCCTGCACCAACCCTATTCTTCTCTTCTTCCATTCCATTGTGCGTGAAGTTGTGTCGCAGCCACCGTGAGTCACCGTGTTGTCCAGCCACCGTGAGCAACCTTGTTGTCCAACCACCGTGAGCCACCTTCTTCTCCATTCTTCTGCAACCACCATGACCTTCGTTATCGCAGGCAGAGCAGCAGAGCTTTTGAAGTCGAAGGTACGAGATGCCTACGGATATTTTCATCCGTAATTGTCTATTGCATTCCGCATAAATTTATCCATAACCCATCACTGCATTCCGGATATTTTTATCCGTAGGTGATTAGTGGCTTCCGATTTTTTTTACCCATAAGTGAGTTTTGACTTGCGAATATTTTTATCCGTAAGTGAGTTGTGACTTGCGAATATTTTTATCTGGAATATAGATTTGACTTGCGGATATTTTTATCCATAATAGACTTATGTGTTGCGGATATTTTTATCCGAAATTAGTTGTTGTTCTGCGGATATTAATATCCGTATTAGTGTTGTTGTTCTGCTTGTATGGATTAATTTATAGGTTCTTTTATAGTATATGTGTTATAAATTTTTACATATGTTCGATTGAATGTTAGATGGTGAGGACTAGAGGTGGAGGAAGTTCTAATTTGGACCGTGTGCGACCAATTGCATCGGTGAGAAGAAAACGGGGTGGCCCAAGTACGTCAATTATGAACACTTTGAAGATTATATTGAACAAGAAGAAGTTGAAGTGGATGATGAAGGCTATCCGGGAGGGCCATTGGATAAGTCCTTACTCATTAATTATGAACATCATGTAGCCAGACAGTTGTGGAATGGTTTGGTAAGTAATGAAAGATGATTTTTTGAATTTAGTATGTATCTATTTATTGATGATATATGTTGATTATTTTAGGATCGTGGTGAGTTGAAGGTGGTTTCACATGGGAGGAAGATAAATAAGTTAGGAGAACCTCATGAACGCATACAAGCTGTTGTAGAATTGTCTGGCTTAGGTGGTTTGCTTCATGCTAGTTATGAGAGTTTAGACCGAGGACTGCTGTGTGCTTTTATAGAGAGGTGGCATGCAGAGACAAACAGTTTTCACTTACCGGTTGGGGAGATGACCATCACTCTTGATGATGTGTCAAATTTGTTGCATTTACCCATTGTCGGTCATTTTTACACGCAGGAAACCTTAGATTCAGATTCGGCGAATGATTTATTGGTAGAATCCCTTCGTTTGATCGTGCACTTGCATATGAAGAAACAAGACACTGTCAAGGAGCTCATGTGCGCTTGAGTTGGCTAAGAGATGTCTACGAAGACGCATGCTCAAGGAGGCAGTGGACTGTGGCTGCCAGAGCATACTTACTTCACCTTGTCGGTTGCACTATTTTTGCGAACAAGAGTGCTACATCAGTCAGTGTCTTTTATCTTGGATTTTTTGTTGATTTGAGGCTTACCGGGGGATATTCTTGGGCAGCAGCTGCCCTAACTCACATGTATGAGCAGCTAGGAGATTGTAGTTATGCAAACGCTAAGCAACTAGCTGGTTATGCGACATTGCTGTAGGGGTGGATTTATGAGCACTTTCCGTCTATAGGGATGAGATGTATGCAAGCATTCTATTCTGAAGACCAACCTCGGTGTAGGTTGTATGATGCTGGAAAAGGTACTTCAATTGTTGTTGTTTGATCACAGTTGGATACATTGACACCAACTTCCATTTTGTCGGGCATAGGGAAGAACGTCCATTCGAGTGGATTTCCTTATTCTGTGGTTATTTGAGGCTTGGAAATTGGACACAGTTGCACATGCCAGAACGTGTTTTGCGTCAGTATGGCTATACACAGATCATCCCTCGCAACCCATCTGTACTTGGACATGGTCATCTGGATACAAATGAAATGGACTGTCGATGGTTACATTTCAATGATTGTCATACATGACTATGCCATAGCACGTCATCCTGACGCTTGCGTTCAAGAGTACATGGCTTGGTTTAGATTTGTATCACATCCATATGTGATTAATACGGATGAGGATGACCGTCCTGTACCGGTACCCTCAGATGCACGTGATCACGAAGCAGTGCCAAGTCATCCTGAGGAGTCACATCCTGCTCTGGTATGCTTCTAACCTTGTTAACGCATTAATTTGTATTATTTTTTTCTAATAGTATGTCATTCATGCTTGTAGGGTATTTGTCGTAGAATTACAGAGACATTGCAACCATTACTTGATCATGACGATGTCGTGGAGGACAGCCCTGTTTGGGAAGGCATACAAGCAACCATTATGTTAGCACGAGGAGCGACTGATGAAAGAGTTGTTTATGTCAGGAGACATGCACGTAGGAATGATTGACAATGTATTAGGATAATGTATTAGGATTTCTTTTTATGTAATATTTTTATCCATGGCAATGTATTTGAACCTTATCTATATGTTTCAATATGGATTTTATAATTGAACCTTATCGGTTTTTGCTTCATGTTACTTCTGTTTTAGTAGACACCTCACTCACGTCCGAACATTGACATCTGTAGACACCTCACACACTTCGGATATTTTTATCCGTAGACACCTCTCACACTTCTGGATTTTTTTATCCGCACGCACAAATGTGGCTTCCGGATATTTTTATCCGCAGAGACATTTACACTTCCAGATATTTTTATCCGTAGAGTACTGCTTGAGTTCCGGATATTAATATCCGCAAGCACTTCACTGAATTTCAGATATGGTCATCCGTATGCTCCTCATAATTGTGTAGGACAGCTCCAAAATCTATTCAACATTACAAATGTACTGAATACATAACCATTTCAAATGTACTAAATACATAACCATTGCAAATGTACATTCAATTATGCTAAACATGCATCTATTACAAATGTTATGATTACAAATATCGTCTAATGGACATTAGTTGGGTATAAACTTGTATCCGGCTAGTGTAGTATGTTGACCAAGTTTGGGCCGCCGGATAACGATGTGATGCCCACAATATATCCGTAGGTGGAATTGGACAACCATCTTTGAGCTTCACCTATAAATGTAATAAATATAAGGTACATAAATCTTAATTTAGCACATAAATCTTGATTGGTTTAGTTTATACCTGTACAAAATGATTTCCGTGGACATGCCCAATTGCAATGATTCGGTGATGACGGAAGTTACTTGGTGCTTGGGTTCTTAAAGGAAAAATACTCAATGATTGTAACATGGACAAAGAAACAAGAATGACATTATACCGATTTGCAATAACATATCCCATGTCTGGAATTGTCATCCACTTATCTGTTCCTGCCTGCAAGTACAATTGAGAAACAAAGTTAAATAAAGAAATGCAATGTAAAAATGAAATGGTGTTAGTGGTTGGTACCATAGACATGTGTTCCACTAGAAGTGACTTCTTCAAGTATTCATATCTATCATCACCACCAAAGAGTTGAACATATTCTTGTCTCCATTCACTTAGTTCTTTTAACAAATTCATTCGAACAACAGCCCATGACTCCTCTCCCATTCCCAATTGGGCAGCAACAGCACGATAGCCACAATGGCCATCAGCCTTAACGTCAACAACATCAACAATATATGGATGATACCCTAAAGGGAACTGATCAAGGAAAGGAATACATTTTGCTGGTACAATTTCTGGTAAGCTTTCTTCATTAGATTTTTTGCTTGCACAACTATCATGTTGTGAGTGTAAGAAATCCACATGTTCAAAATAAGAAGGGATTCGCTTAGTTGATCTCATGAATTTGGTAGGACGAGACATCTTTACAGCACCTTTTGTTTTCACCTTATGATCTGGTGCGTAAATAGATGTCTTCTCTGGAAAGGCAATCTCCTGCAATTTACTTTTGATGTTAACCTTACCTGCAACATCCAACTCTTTAAACCGCTTCGCGATGACCTCAAACTCTTTATCAATTGACAACTCAGATGAAGATTCTTCAGTTGCAATGTCTTCAAAGCTTAAACGAGTCCACATCACATGTACTAATTTAAGTGGTATGCTACCAACACCAAATGAAGCCAATTGACACGCACAAGGAAGACCATGAGTACATGTAAGACTACATCCACACCTACTTTTATCAAACCCCACTGATTTAACCCTATCAAGCTCTTCCGAAATAAAGTTCAAAGCATATTTAGACACAAAACCTAACAATTTTTTGTAAGCTGTAACCTTAAACCGATGTCCAACCACATGCAAACTCTTTTGGAATGAAGCTTTGATTGCATTATGTTGTAAAATAATCATCTTATTGATGGAATCCCAGCAGAAACATAAATCCCCCATCGAATTCTGAAGAACTCTCTTTAGGCTCCAGTGTGCCGCCTCAACTCTGTTACTTGTTGTGTTTCCTAAGTGCATCACTTTATCTATCCATGCCTTGACAAATTTTTCTTTATGTGGACGTAACCATGTATCCATCAGATAATCAACAAATATAGGCCATCAAGAACAGACAACTCAAAGAGCATTGACACGATCTTTAAAGGCCTCAACAATATCACAATCCACAACAGATCCCCACACTTCCATTACTTGATCCCATGCCTCTCTTGGATGCACCAACATTTTACATTTTGTTTTCACATTTTTATCAATGTGAAACCGACAAAGATAATTATAAGCTTCAGGAAACACCATTCTAATTGCATTCATTAAGGCAACATCTCTATCACATACCAGCACCCTAGGGCATAAATCAACTCTAAAAAACAACCCTTTAAGTTTGTCAAGGGCCCAAAAAAAGTTATTTTCCTTTTCTGCTGCTAGTAAACAAAATGCAACGGAGAAAGTCAAACCTGTAGACGTAATCCCAACAACCTCAAGTAACGACATCCTATACTTGTTCGTCTTGTACGTACTATCCATTAATATGACAATATTAAATGAGTTCACCAGTTTTACTGAATCTGGGTGTGTCCAAAATATATATTGCACAATATTAGAGACCTCATCACACCTACACCAATGCACGTACCTGTCTCGCTCCAGTAACAACATCAGTTGTTGCATTTCTGTTTTGTGACCTCGTTGTGATCTTCGGTTAACAGTGATTGCATTATAAACCTGCTTAATCGTTGTCACGTTCTTCTCATTTCTCTCTTTCATGGTCAGTAAAATATTTATTGGCTTCACCGATGTTTTACTCATATCCTCAACCATAACCTTTTCCTCTATACTTAACCTTCCAGCATACGGATG
This sequence comes from Phaseolus vulgaris, assembly GCF_051622355.1. Lineage (NCBI taxonomy): Eukaryota > Viridiplantae > Streptophyta > Magnoliopsida > Fabales > Fabaceae > Phaseolus > Phaseolus vulgaris. The sequence continues at coordinate 8,782,182 of NC_143508.1, forward strand.
ACCCACCATTGTCTCTGCCAAGTCATGATTGTGAGAACCACAAATTAATTCCACCATCCACCCTTGACCACCTTTGACTGGTTTGCCTTGCAATTTGAAAGGACACTCACACTTCCTACTTCCAGTTCGACTGACATCTACTTCTTTTTTATACTGTCTGTATTTACCTCCTCTCTCACAACCTAACAATACATAGGTCATCCTTCCTCGTTGGCCCATCCATGTATCTGACCTTAATATAACAATGACAAACCCATAACTATAGCCAACACTTCTCGCCCACTCTAACAGCTCATCTCGATCACGAAATACCTACAATAACATATGCCAAATTTAAAAATAATTCATAAAAAAAACATTCACAACCCAAAATTGACCATACCTCATTTGTAGAAATGCTGCACTACATTCATGTGCCATGTGTTCATTATCTAATGCGTTATAACTTATTGACTACTCCAGATCAACATCATCTAATCCATCCCACACATCAATCTCCCCTAAAACTCCCATGTATGACTCTATTGTATCCATTCGTCTGTTGAAAAAAATGAACACTTAGCTTCCGGATAAATAAATCCATAACCAAAAAAATATCAATAGTTAGCTTCTGGATATATATATATATATATATATATATATATCCGGATTGCATAAAATAGTTTTGAATATGTACATCCGTAAGGCAATGATGAATTACGAATATCAGCGTCCGAAAGCAACGATCCACAGTTCTGGATATTAATATCCGTATTGAAATTTTTGACTTCTAGATATTAATATCCGTAAGAAAAAAAAAAATTCGGATTTTGATATTCGGGACCAGCTGAGCTCGAACAAAAACTAGAAACGAATGAAAATGGATGACTTACCTTATTAACTTGGCAAACGAAGCTTACACTGAATGTCTGTGCACAACAATGAATCTAACCTCCTCTTTTGCAGCTCAAAGCAAAGCTTCACACATCCATGAACTTCCTCTTCCTCACCATTCAATGTTTTCATAAGTGAAGAAGACAAGGGCATTGTAGGATTTTTAAAAATATGTCGGGTGTCAGTCACAATTGATCGGGTGCAGGAAGCAATTGCCTTTAAAATAAGAGGGGATGCTACGGTAAAATTAGGGTGCAGCGAGAATAAATGTAGCTGGATCTGCGAAATGGGCCCAAATTCATTTTTTTCGTTATGTTTGGAACTTTAACTTCTGATTTTATTTTTTCTTTGTTTTATAAAAAAAGACCTGTGGGATCCACCATTTAAATATGTTTTATGAGTACATGAATGAATAAAGAGAGAAAAGGTGATAAGAAACCAAACATGAGAAAGAAAAGAAAACATAAACAGAATAAAGATGGGTGGCAACGCCTAATGGTGCAAGGTGCGACGGTGACAGGTGCGGAGCGGGATTGTCGGCGGCAGCGGCATAGATCGGCGTGAGGCTAGGTGAGAGAGAAAGAAGGAATTGTTGAGAGAGGATGAGGAAAATGAGACAGGGGGTGTGAAAGGTAGAGAATGAGTTGGGTTCGGGATGTGGCTAGGATAAGAGTGAGATGGGCTGGTTGGTGCGTAAAGAGTGACAGGGGATGTGGAAAGAGAAAGAGTGAAATGGGCTAGTGGGTGAAAAGGAAAGTGAAAGAAAGAGGAGGTGTGAGAAGAGGGGTGCGTGGTGTAAAAAGTAAAAAGTAACAGGATTTTTTTTTATTATTTTTGTTTGTTGGCTAAATAATCTTTTTGACTTTTTGATGATTTTTTGGCTAAATAACAGGTATATATTTTTATTTATCATTTTTTTTAATTTTTTATTAATAAAAAAAAAAAATTAAATACTAGAAATTGTGTGTTGACACAACATTAATTTTTTCAATGAATACATGTGACAATATTAAAAAGCAAACATGTTTTTAATTATCTAAACCATTAACAAAATTCCAATAAAAGTAACGGAATTAATTTTTTTATACTAAGACTAATTTATTTACTATACTAAATTAACTATTTGCCTTTTTTTTATATCCATTTTATCCTTGTAGTTTAGAGCATAGAATAGAAACGTGATTATATTACAATGTAACAAGGTTTCAGTGTACAGTAACATTATACATAATTGAAAATTGTTTATACTCACCTACCGTCTAAATAGATTAAGCTATGCATAAAACTATAACTTTAGGTGTTATTTATTTGTTTTAGAGTAAATTAAACAAATTTTTTTTAATTACACTCTGATCGCATATTTCTTTAAATATTACCTCATCTTTTTTTACAACATTACACTTTCATTCTTTTGGTACTGTCTTTAGTGTTTTTGTAAGTAAATGGTACAGTTTACATAATTTATTACTTTGAAAAAATATATTATTGATTTATACAAGTCATATCAATAAAATATAATTTTAAAAAAATAAAAAATTAGACATAATGCACACTATTTTTTATGTATATAAAGATCATATTGAAGTTATAACACGAGTTCATGATTTCCCTTGAAATGAATTTGTATAAAAGTTGTGTAAAATTTTTACGATTTTAATTATTTATATTTAAATAAAATCATGTCATTCAGTGTAAATGTAATACTACTTATCGAAATCGTGTCACCATTTCATGATTTCAATTGTATTACTTTTGCATTAAGATTATGCATACAAGCATGATTTTAATTTTGTTATTTTTTTATAAAAAAAATTATTTAGTTTCTAAAATTAAATAATTAAAAATATTAAAAGTTTGACAAAATTTATAATGTTTTTTAAGAAAAAACTCCAAATAACCATAACTTTTAATAATGCGTTAAAAATTTTAAAAAATCAATCATTTATTAATAATTTTTTTATTGCTTTTTTATTGTTTTAGTTTCTGTACATATTTTTAGCTTTTAATTTTTGTTTTTGGTTAGGGTTTAATACCATTTATAATTATTTTTTCAATTAAAAAATAACTAAATATTTCTTAATTTTATAAAAATTGTCAAATTAATAATGCAATTAATTATTCTAATTTTTTAAGAAAAAAAAAAATTTCTTTTATTTTTTATTTATCATATTTACATGTCATCGAACTCTTTCAACCTTTTTCCTTAAATACTAAAGTGTAAAAAATAATAACCAATAACAAAAACTTTCACCATATCCTAAATTATATAACAAATTTCTCACTTTTATTTCTTAATTCTTCTAATAAATAATATATTGAATCTGAAATTTTATTTTAAAAAATTTAACAAGCTGAAGTTGTGCATGATTGATACCATTTTACTTAAAAAACGTAAATTCAATCTAAATCAAACTCATGTAAGTCCACATGATTTTTGTACAAACTCATTTCAGTTGAAATCATTAATCTATGACACAACTTCAACAATGAGTGTTCACCATGCATAACGTATTGAGAAGTCGTGCTAACAAGTTACAACTTATTCAAATTAAAAATAATTATCGTAAGGCTTTGGACTTTTCTTCAAGAGAAATAAGACTGTTGTGTGTTAAGTCATTATTACGTACTCTTTCTTATTCTTTTAATCTTTGATTTTTGTAAAGACCTGTGTTTCACAGAGTTAGAGGCGGTTTTGACCTGTGGTGTTAAATTGTCAAAGGAAATGTGTGTTCCTGAGGGATTTAATATCACTTTTTTGATGTGTGTGTGATTGTAATTTGTGGTTGATTACATAGTGGAATATCTAGTGGTTTCTGGGGACTGGATATAGCTCTTGGGGTGTAAGAGTGAACCAGTATAAATCGGTTGATATTTTTGGAAATCAACTAAAACAGTTTTACTCTGTTTGAAAATCTGATTGAGTAGAAATGTACCCTGACTCCTCAATCACAACATGACGTGATGAGAATTTTGAAATATATGAGATATGAAAAGAGAAATTGAAGAGAAAGGGAAAGTTATAGAGAGAGGGGTAAGAAAAGAAAAGAAGAAGGTGAGGGGGTTACGCTTGTTATAAGTATAATTTAAAAAAAAAACTTTGTATACTTTACTCTTTTATTTTGTCTGAAATTATTAGTATTTAAATATTGATATCAACACTGGTTAATGATTTTTTTTAAAACAAGTAAAATAAAGTAAAATAATGTTTTTATTTTATTTTATAAGACAAAACGAGTTTAAAATGATCGTGAAACGATAATCATACTTTAAAAGAAAAGTTAAATAAAGTATTTAGCGAGGTGATTTAAAGAATATGAATAACATGAAAATTGATTATACTAGTTTATGATTACACATTTTAGCAGGTTAAGTTATTCATTTACAAAACTTTTCAAGAATTTCACTAATAAAAAAGTTAATTAATAACTAACTTGTAAGTATTTTTTTTTAAATTTTACCTTAAAACTAAAAAATTAAATATTATTAGTTGTCATTAGTGACTATAAATAAGAACGAACAAAAGATATACGTTCACAAATATTTAACTTGAGTAAGTAATGTTGAAAGATGTTCTCCCTAAACTGGCAGTCGAAAGCTTGAAAGTGGTGTAGCATGCATTCTATAAAATAATATTTGTCTGCTTTTTTCGGAGATCATCCTACAAAATTTTTCAATAATATAAGAAGAGATTCAAATAATAATAATTATATATTTTATTTTCAAAATAATATCACATATTTAAGTAAAAATAATCATATCTTTTGTTTTCAAAATAATATTAGGAATCATAATCATATTATATCTTTTATATTCAGAACAATATCACAATAGATTAAATAATATAATAAATTTTTGTAAATAATTTTTATTTTCATTTTAAATTTATAATTATTCATTATATATATATATATTACATAAACAAAATCTATATATGTTTATTCAAAATGTTTTTGGCTTTGATATCAAATAAATAATAGGACTATTTATCTGAGTCTCATTATTTATTATTCAGAGAGATTCAAATTATTTTTAAATTAAAAATATATAAACATGCGTGATAATGTATTTATTAATAAGATAATAAGATATCAGTTAAATAATTAATATAACAACAAATGTTATTTCTTTAAATAAAATGAATTAAACAAATTTATAATTTGTTCAAACAGCAAACAGTTTTTAAAACGTGTACGCTAAGTGGCGTCAGTGTCTTCTACTTCCGAAGATCTATAATTCAATTCCAATGCACTGAAATTTCACTCAAATAAATTAATCTGACATAAGAGAGCATTAGTTTGATTAATCTGGTTCCTAATCCACTTTTGTCTTCTTTCTAATACTAAATATTATAATTTATATAATACGAATATAAAAATTATTTTTTAATCAATTTTTTAATTGACTGTTATTGTAGGACATTTAAGAACATCACGTTTTTTTTTAAATGAATGAAAACTATTGAATGTATAAAAGGATCATAACTAAATATCAACATCACTATAGTGTGACACATTTCACAGAATGGAATTGCTTCACGTGAAAGTAAACAAAAATTCAAATGAGAACAAAAAAAAAGAGAGAAGATTCTTCCAAAAAGCTAATAATAATATTGAAATGGCCGACATATTAGTTTTTATACTAATTGGGCATCACTAATGAAGTATTAAAATAATTAAAAATTTGATAGCAAAAATATCAACAAAATAACTATGACAGAATAATAGGATCCTCCACCAATAATTTTCAGAGAGAGAAATCCATGAACCTTAGCCATCCAAACGCACCACCCTTCGTCGTTTTGTCTGCCTCTCTTGAACACGAAGCAAACGGCGTCGTTGAGCCATCGTCACCACCACCACCACCGTGCTTCCTCGGACACAGATAGAAATTTCTAGACCCAATATCCCTCAGCTTCTCCTTCCTATCCAAACCTGCACATAGAAACCATAACAAGAAGATTAAATTTCTCATTCAACAAAAATCAAGAAACAACAACAAGAAGATGAACATCGTTAACAATTTTCCATTTAACAAAAATCAATTTTTTCGTTGAGGGAAGCTTACTTTCTAAGGTGAACTGAGAGTAATGAAGATCGAAGTGCGAAGGGTCGTTAGACGGCAGAATTGGTCGGCGACCTTCTTTAATGTACTGGTTCACCGCCGCCGCCACTAAATCTCCGACGGCAGATTCCGTCGTCATCACCACCTGCACGGGACCAAGGCTTCCCATGATCGTAACCTTCAGCAGTAGCTTCGGCGGTTGTCTCGGCACAACCTCCACTACGGCGGTGGGGCGGTTTTTGTCTAACAGAAGTTCCGGCAGCGTCATTGGCCGCCGGAGTGGGGTGCTGGACATGGTGGCCGGCGGCGATGAGTTACTGTGAAAGGAAGAGGATTTGTTTGTCAACTTCCCCCGGCGGTGAGGCTCGGCTTGGCCGTTGCGGTGGTTCTTCGAGTTTTGCATGGTTGTTGCTAACGGTTAAATAAAAAATAATATTTACAGGGAGGGGTAAAGTTGGAATTTGAGAAGGTTTTTTCGGCGGCTCTCTATTTCAATCGGCGGTAGCGACAATATCTCTGGCGACCGTGTTGTGAAGAAGAGCTTCGGCTGTGTGGCTCTGGCCGGCGCCGATTGGAATCTCTCATAACCAGAAGGGTATAACCGTAATTTAAGAGCCCCAGAAGGCGCAAAAAATGAAAAAAGAGAGTGAAAGAAGGTAAGGTTACGGCGGCGCCACACACTGACTATGAGTTGTTGTAGTTTTTCTCGGTGGGACTTTTTCTTGCGTTGGAATGGTTGCAGTAGTTGGCTTCGATTTATAGAGAGTGGGGTTGAAACGGTTTCAGGGTTGGACACGTGGGTGGACTTGATTGACTGTCGCAAAACAGAATTGGCCCTTGATTTTAGAGATAGGGAGTAGGGTGAGAATCAAAGTCCACAAGTGAGGTGGGCTCACGGGAGCACGTGGAGACTTGTGTAGAGGATTCCGAATTTGTGATGCTTCGCGTGGCCGAAAGAGCATAGGTGAAAGATTCAATTAAACGGAATCCAAATTCTTTATGTTTTTTTTTTTAATTTTAAAATTAACAAACAGAAAGTTCAATAATTGATAAAGAAACAGTGTTTGTTTTAAAAACAGAAGAAATTGTGAAAATCTGAAATTTCAATTCTCAACCTTACTGTTGGACTTTTTTCTCCAATAATGAAAGTACAAATTATTATTCTGAAATTTGAAATAATCTTTTTAAATTTTAATTCATTTAACTATTTTTGACAGAATCATTATCAAAATGTCATTTATCAATTTATATGTATATATATATATATAGATATTTTCTTTTTTGTGATATTAACGGAATTGTTTTTTAAAATGGAAAAGAAAAATTATATTCAGAATACCTTTTCGTAAAAGCAAAATAATTTCTATCAATTAGTATAAAATAAATGGTAGTTTAGGTCACGATAAACCTGTCCAAGTGCGAGCTCAGATTTAATATTTTAAAAAAAAACTGAACAAAGTCATTTTCGTCTGTTTATATTTTGTTAAACTTAATCAGAACAAATAAATCTTATCAATTGAATCTTGGTTATGCAAATATATGTAAAAGTTGTTTTGAGAAAAAAAATATAAAACAGAATGCTGTTGGAAAAAAAATCATCAACGAGGTGTATAAACAACAAATTTAAATTTTATCATAACTGACTTATACTAATTAAATTAAATAATAGCACAAATGAGAAGACTTTGATCTTTTAATTATTGAGTCTCAATATTAGTTGTAGAAACGATTCTAAAAAAGTTGACGACTCACTGCATAAAAATTATTTACTGAATTATTAAATATATATTAATAATTCATTAATGAATTTGTTAAAGTTCAACAAATTAGTAAATCACAAATCCCGTATTGACATTAATTACTATCCCATTGGATTATGTTGCAAATTCAAATAAATTTTCTCTGGATTAATTTGCTGAGTTGAAGTAAAATGAAATTGATTTTTTTAAACAACATTAATAATGAAATGAACTAATATTTTCAAATCCTTTGAATATATCCAAATCCTTTGAATTACTCATGGATTTCAATAATTAGGCCATGGCAAACACATCCAAAACACACGTCAAACTCTTTATGTTAATGAATGTGGAAAAAGAGAATGATTGTTTATTTAAATTTTTGGGCAAAAATAAATGCAAACAATTAGTTAGCATAAACCCCGTCCACAAACTTAAACACGATTCTCCTTTCATTAGTACAAGTCCCTACAAGCACAAAAGTTCACGTAATAGTGGAAATTTTGACATAATTTTTCTGTGCTATATAATCACCATAAAGGAAAATGCTTATGTATTTATTTTGGATGAGAATTCCAACACGAAACAACTTTCTTTGTAAAATGTACTAAGACATATATATTGGAAGTTACTTTATATATTATTATTCGTTGATTATTTTTATATAACAAAAGGTCTAATCTATTATAAGTTCAGATCATAATTAGTTTTTTTTTATCTCAAAATATAATTAATTAATAATACAAAATGATTGCATAAGTGTCATACTTTTGTTAATTTAATTGTCGGTGGTTGAAAATGTAAATTTTATCCAATGTGGTGACTTACAAGAAAATTATTGAAAACCAATTTTAGAAATAAAAAAATAATTAGTTGCGTGACTAAATTATATATCATTTTAGATACTAAAATAATTTTTTGTTTTTAAATTAGTTTCTATTATTGTTAAATAATTTTCAAATTAGTATCTAATTAACTATCAAGGTTTTAACTACCAATTATTTATATTCTAAATTTGGTACCAAAAACCTTGGTGGCTAATTAGATACTAATATAAAAACTATTTAATAATAATAAAAACTAATTTAGAAACCATTTTTTTTAGTCTCTAAAATGGTCTCTAATTTAGTCACTATAACAATTAATTATTTCTTGTCTCTAAAATTGGTTTCTATTCAATGATTTTCTTGTAGTGTGAGTGGTGATACTCTTTGAAGCAAGCCTAGATGAACATGACTCTCAAAGTTAATATTTGTTTAATTTAACAATATAAATTGAATGGTGTATTCTAATTAGTTTTAACCATTCTTTATTTATTTTTCATTTTAGGTCCCGACATGTGTTTGACAATATTTTCCAATATCATTTTGGACTTATTGTTTTTGGTGTGGTTTGTCGACCAAACATAATCTCAATCAAACCAATAGTGTTGGATTTTAATGGTTTCTACCATGTACAAAATAATATGCTTATAATGTTTTTTTTAGTTAGAATTAAAATAGTTGTAGACAAATCATTGTTTAAATTTAAAATAAATGTTTTTTGAAATAATCTTTTAAAAATAATCAGCTATTTTAAAAAAATAAATAAAATTGTACTAAATCCAATTTAATGTTATCATTTTTTTTATAAAAATATAAATTTACCTTCTTGGTGATGGAACAAGTTGCCATAGCCATAAAAGAGGTAAGTTGAAGGATGATGATAGTATTTATTATTTATGTTGAGGTACCACTAGGTCATGAAACCCATTATATATATATATATATATATATATATATATGACATTGAAAAATATTGTTAGGGTTTGTATGTATAGTTATTAGCAATAGTGATTAAAAGTAGAAGTGGTGTAACTGAGATAAAATATTGATAATTTATTTATTGAAGTATAAAGCTTATAAATAAATAAAAGTTAATTATTCAAACTTTATTTCATAAAAAATTATCTCCTTTTTAAAACTATTTTCTCTTTACCTTTCCTAACTTCTCTTTAAAAATCTAACAAATTTGTTCATCCTTTTGAAGATCGGAGCTTGTCATGGTAATCCTAGTGGAGAATAAAATAAGTTTATATAATCCATTGATGTTTTAGAGTAAGTTTATCTCTTTCTTGGGTCAGTTTTGAGAAATTGTGCAAGCTTGGAGAGAGAAATTTTTTCATGTGATGATTTTAGAGCTAGGAAGAGTCTTTGTTAGTCTAGGATCATAGGGGTATGGTTAGATCATTGATAGAAACTTTTTGTATACATGTTTAACATTCTTACGAGTTATGTTTAACACTCTTCCTTCTCACTTGATAAATGTCACAATGGAAAAGACCCTTTATGGTGATGTTGCAGTTCACGTGCCGACATCAAATGTGACAATTGTAGTAGAGGCACACCATACCTTCATTGTCTGACATAGACATCTTGTGAGACCTATATCAAATTCTACGATATATATTTGCACTAATATGAGTACATATGAAATATGTTATACATACTAACTAATTTAATTATTTGTTTGTTGATGAGTATAAAAAACCTAAGACAAAACTACTTGTGAAAAAGAAGAAAACATTCTCCAGTGATGTTCTTATGGTAACAATGGTGGAAGTTGCCACGACTTTAGATACAACCATCGTAGAGGTTCCATGAGATGCCAATGTTTTTGCAAGGACAGTGATGTACTATTGTACTTTCTCATATCTGATTTGTTGGACATTATGGATGATGTAAGTTCAATTATTAAAACATGTATACTATTTATTTATTATATATATATATATATTAATAACTTATTGAAATTTAGGTATATTTATAGAATATGCTTCAATGAGGGGAAACAAGATACTTATGGGTTTATAGACCTGTAACTCATTCAATCAATGAGTAACAAAAACTCAGAAACACAAACATACATTGTCATTGCCTTAAAGAGTAGAGGAAAAAAAAATTTATATTGCTCCGTAAATCCATGAGTAAGTCCATATTCATTAAATAAGTTATACTAAATTATTGAAATAAGAGAGACTAACTAATTTTTTAGGTAGGCATCATTGGGAATATATGTTCAAGATTGTACTACTGTACGGTTTTGCTTCTTGTATAAGAAACCTCCTAACCATTTTAAACACATAATAGATAGGTTATATAATTTCACTTGACATATATTATTACTTATATATTGCATAATGTTATGTGTTCTAACACGAAATCTTATTATTTAAGTGCTTATTTTGGATATAACATGTTGAGTGGTAGGGAAGTGCAAAAGCAAAAAAGCTCACTTGGATGCACCTTAAGGTATTTAAAGTAAATTTGTTCATCCACTTCAATGTGTGTCATCGATTTATTTAATAACATTTATTTTGACTTGTAGTGGAATAAACAATATGAAAATTATGGGTGCAGTTACCATGTGATGCAGTGGATGTCAACCATTGTGCGAATTGGAATTGATAGAAGTTGGGATAAGGTAATAATCAACACACAAAGAAATTAAAATTTAGTGTTTACTAATCATGAACTAATTCAAACAAAATTCAAATATTACAGTTTTTCAATGATCCACAACCGTTATAATCATAAGCACTGGAGTATGTTAAAACAACATGATTAAAATATTTTGTAACTATGTATAACACCTTAGGATAAATGAATGATTAGAATGACATTATAAGTTTAGTGTTGAACTACAATTTGTTGATTAAATTATGATATTTTATGTAGTTTTTGATATTTAAACTTAGTTCAATTTTTGTTACAATGCATGCTTTGTCTAAAATTTTTGTATATTATACAGGAGGTAAGAATACTAATATTAGAAAAAAATACAAAAATTCTCTTTTGAAGACACTTTTAATGATGATTTTGGCTTGAATCGTCTTCAAAATTCTTTTATGAAGACACTTTTAACGACGATTCTGGTATAAAATCGTCTTTAAAAACCATTTATTATTAATTTAGAATCTAAAATAGTTAATAGCTAAAATCTTGATAACTAATGTTAGAGATCAATTTGTAAATTAGTTTATAAATTTTTATTAATAATAAAAATTACTTTAGATACTAACAAATTTTTAATTTATAAAATAATATCTAACTTTATCAATTTAATAATTAATTATCTTTTATCTCTAAAATTAATTATTATTTAATATTTTTTTTGAAGTATGAACTCTTTAACAAACACATTTAAAACATGGAGGCATCCATTCTGAATTCAGTCTTTAACATGAGAGGAATGACAAAACTTTAGGCAACTACATTTTCCATGTCTATCCATACCACAATTGCAATAAGGGTAGCAAAGTGGTTCAGAGATACTAGTCAAAAGACACACTGACCCCATCGTTAGAGACAAAGTCCAAAGTTCTTTTGTTTTCTTATTGTCAATATTTCTTTAAGTTTTACTTAGTTAACTAATTACTATATTAATCTTATGTCTCTATTTTTGTGTGTGCAACTTCACAATTTTTACTATCTATATAAAGAGTGAATAAGAGATTAGACTTTTCATATACACAAAAACTACAACAGAGTCCAAAATTGAACAGTGCGCACGATTCTTCTGGTTTCAAAACTCTATTATTGCACTTTGCTTGAAAGCCACCCAGTTAATGTTTAAGGCAATTATTTTTTCAATTTTTAAATTTGATTCTGCAGCAATTAAATTTATTTTGAAAGAATATATTAATTATTTATACCTTGAAAGTGATCTTATCAATCATTACAAAAATTCTTGAAACAAAACGAAAGAAATATAATATTATCTATTAATGATGTTTATCCGAGTTCTGATTATGTTCAGGTGCATTGGAAAACATGTTATTACAGTATCTTACGTATGGTTCGATAAACTGGGGAATTATAACAGTTATAACCTCCCCAGGCAGGTGCCAAAATTTCTTTGCACAACAGTTATGGCAATTGTGTTTTGGTGTGGACAGTTACTACCTGCAACTCCATCAATACGTGCCACGATTTTTCTTCAGGATAAGTTTTAGATGGCTAGGTTTAAAGCTTTTGAATTCTCGAATGTCAGAGAAAACCTAATAACACCATATTTCTATTTGTTGTTACTTCTTTTAAGATTATGATCATACTCTTTTCTATACAGATTCATACTGTATATTAATTTATTATTATGGAATATATTTAGATTAGGCACTAAAAAAAATTATTAAATAAAAATGAATTTTTTTAAAAAATAATTAGTATATTGATTAAATTATATAATATTATATAAATTAGAAAAATATTAATATATAGAGTATTTTATTTTAAAATGTAGCCAATACATTAATTAATATTTTTTTGTCTTTATTTAGTTATTTTTTTTGTAATGATAGTTAAAACTTTAGTAATATTAGATATTAGTTTAGAAATTAATTTATATACACTATAAAAAAATTATTTATTTACATACTGATTCTTACATACAGATACAAATCCGTATGTAAATTGAGTGTTACATATGGATGTTTACATACGAATTTAATTCAGTATGTAAATATACATTACATACAAATTTTTCGTATGTAAATAAAAAATAATTACATAATGTAGTTTTGATGTCATGAAGTGGAAATAGTTACATATGGATCATATTTGTATATACAACATTATATTTTTAATTAAAAAAAGCATAAATTGTTACATACAGATTCAATCCGTATATAACATATTACATATTTAATTAAAAAATGAAAATAATTATATACGAATTTTATCTGTATGTCAAATATTATATATTTAATTAAAAAAACTGAAATATTTACATACAAATTATATCGGTATATAATGTGTTACATCCGGATTTTAAAAAAAGTACAAAAAAATATAAGCATTTTCGTTCCCTCACATTAATCTTTTTCCAAAAAAATAAAATCTCCCCATTCCCTCCATAACATTCTCTTTTTCCCAAAAATAATTTCTCCATTCCTCCACGACATTCCTTTTCTTCACAAAAAACAATTTTTCATCTATAAACCTTTCATTCCTTCTCTTTGGAAACCCTCTCATTTGAAAACACAGACCTAACCCTCCCATTTGAAAACACAGACATAATTCTCTCATTTTCTATCATTTTGTAATCGTCAACTCTTCTCGTAACAAGCCTAACCCAACTCTTCTCACTCTCATATCCCACACCATACGCATCCACGCCAACACGATGCTTCCATTGGTTCTATTATCGCCATTACCGTGAAGACGCAATTACCTGCCGGCTTGAATAGCTCTGGGCGAAGTCGTAGTCAGAGTTCAAGATTTCTTAAGGTATCAACGATGTTGCGATGGAGAAAGATGCAACCACTGCGAATCCTTCTTCTTTCTTGCTCCTTGTGTTGACTCTTTTAGACCTTTAACCTTCACAGGCTCGCTATGCTATTAACCCTCACCATTCCCCTCAAACTCCTCTCTCTAACCAACGTTTTCTGGTTTTGAAGGTTTTTGTGGCATTTAACTACGCCTACAACTGCATCCCCTACTTTGAAAACATATTGGAAAACACGATTTCTGAGGTGGATCGCATTTGTTTATGTTTGTTTTCTTGTGCCATTGTTTCATCTTATGATTATCTTCTGTTTCTGTTGTGCAGATATGTGAGCAGAGGAATTTGAAGAACAATTCACTATTCAATGGAAAGAAGTTTTGGGTAATGAGATACTCTTACCTTCTCTCAAATTAGTTCACCAAAATATTAACTAAGAATGTTTAAGATTTTTTTTTGTTCTTGTTAATGTATGTTTGTCTGGTTGATGGCCCGTGTTATGAGTATTTGGTGTCTTAATATTAGCATGGTCTTTACAGTGTCTATAATTGACGTATATGTTAGGTAAAATAGAAAGGGAAGTAAGAGTCTAGGGGATCAGTTGTTTTGTTGTAGGAATAGTGATAGCAGTCAGTAATTAAACATTTGGGAGTTAGTTGGAATAAGTTACACTTTGAAGTTTTAATACACTGATAATGTCAAACAAATTTGGTCATTTTATGTTTTTATCATTAAACACATCAGCGCGACGCAGGAAGTCACCTAACCCTAGTAAATTTGGTTAAATGGGGGGCTATAGGCACAATCTTAGGGTGCCATATTTGAGAGGAAAACACCAAGTGATTTGTAACCAATTGGGAGAATAAAAGGTGCTAGAAGTATGCGTGGCTAATTCTACCTTTGGGATTGAGAGTAATCTGCTCGAACTCTTATGTATTGAGGTGATATTTAAATATGATATAATATTTTGTTCTTGATTGATTATTGGTATTTTTGTTTTGCTTCTAAATAGTTGTTACATGTTTGAAAATCTTAAATATGACTGGAAAATATTTTTAGAGTTATGACCTAAACAATAATACTTAACATATTTGAGTGTTAGGAATAAATTTGAAATGTTAATTGTTATTAACGTCTGAGTGTGATTATAAGTTGTTATTATAAATATGCGAGGAATCGATATAAATGACTTTTCTACGTGGGTGATATGGCCTGATTGACATTGTTTAAGTGATTTAGAGGCACCTTTTTTCGCACCATCTCTCGAGTGCCCATTTTTCTCTTTCAAATCCCAAGCTTTCTTCTTCCTCCTCGTGCCTTCAAATGCTCAAATTTGTACCTTATTCTTCCTCTCCTTGCTTTTTGGGTCAATAAACTTATTTCATCTTTGGTTTGTGGCTCCATTTGTGGTTCGCTTAGTTGATTGGGTCTTACATTGTGATTTCCTTCATTTGTTGTTGTGCGTAAAGGAGAAGCTCATCTTGAAATATTTGAAGCTTGGGTTATGCGCGTTTGAGTTGTTTGTTGTTGTGCGAGGTAGTGAAAAACATTTAGAGTTGAAGCTGAAGTGAATGTGTTGGTTTCTTAGTTCATCTTTTTGTTTCCATTTTTGGTTCCTTTAGTTGGTTCTTGGTTGGGCTGACTTGTTTCTTTAGTTCATGTTACATTTGATGTTTATATTAGTTTAGTTTGAGATGATTGAGAGGTTGGAGGTTGTAGGAGCATTCTTGTATGGAGGTTGTAGCAACATTTTGGTATTCTACTCAAACAACATGTTTTCTTTTTCACTTGTATATGTGGATTAGACTGACGCAAGGGTAGAACACATCAAGCTTTACTAGGGTTTAGCCCCATTTAGGCTTTTTCATTTTATTGTGTAGCGTCAGCTACACCCTCTCTAATCACAAAGATAACTATCAATATGTTTAACTTAGTGAGGGTTTGACCCTCATTATTAGCTTCCCCTTAGTGAGGGCTTATCTCATTCTATTAGCGAGGGTTTAGCCTACGCTATTAGTTTTCAATTAGCGAGGACTTAGACCATACTATTAGCGTTTGTGTTAGTTAGGGTTGAGCTCACTCTATTAATCATGAATCAACGAAAAAAAATGAGTTTCCATATATGAATCTTTTGTTTTAAAACCCATGCAAAACCGATGCATAAATCCAATTAGAATATTTTTTTTGCTTTTGAGATAGTTACTGACCCACTCTATATACATGTTTTCTTGTAGTGAATAGACTTTGATACCATAATAAGAAGTGAATTTAATCTTAACTCATCTTCATAAAACTAACTTATAATATAAGAATATTCCTATTTATATGTTATAATTTTGCTCTATTTAGTCAACGTGAGAAATCATTTTTTTTCTTCAAAATTCCTATTCATACAACCACACATATATATATATATTATCAAAATTGATGTTTTTCAATTTCATTGGCAAGAAGAAGGATGAAAAATTAATTCGAAGGTGGTTGTGAAGTTGTGATCATTGGTATGTAAGAGACAATGAGGGTGGGGTGCCAAACACCCGTATTGTCTATTGAATCATCAAATGAACGAATTATTGTTTGTCCAATGAAAAGGAAGGGTGCATGTTTGTGAAGTTAAGACAATTATAGATTAATTTTACATTAGCGACTAAAACTAATAGAATATTTTTAAGGTTGAAGTTTGATTTCTTTTATAATATCTTGAATTAAATTTATTAGATTTATAAGTTTATGGTTTGATTTAAGTTATTGATCGATTTTACATTCTTGTATACAAAATATATAATTTTGACGTTTTACAACTAATAATAAAAGTCACAATGTCAAAATAAAAGTTTTATATTTATATTTTATAAAAATCATATTCTGTATGAATCTCAACATCAAAATTTTGCTTACGAAAGAGGGATATTTCTACTGCATTATTTAATTTTCTTATATTAAAACAAAATAATGGAAAGAAATATTGTATTTTGAAAAGGAAAAAATCACAAAAGTTAGAAAAATATAGAATATTTTTTTAAAATTAAAATTCCCAAACAAGACAATTGTTTAAGTTAAGTAATAGACACTTTTTTATATGAAAAGAATACAATTGTTATTATTATCAAGGTATTTTTAGAAGTGTATATCAATTGGGTTAATTTCTTTTTTTTATTGTTATAAATTATAGATAATTATCTTAGTTATTTTAAGTTAACTATATTCTTTAATTTAAATTTTGAATATATATTAAATATATAAAAGAAGAATTTTATTCTTTTAAAATAATTTTATTTTACTCAACCATGTTTTTTTTATTAAAAAATAATATATCAAATTATAGGATTTTTTTTATTAAAAAATAATATATCAAATTATAGGAGTACTTGGGTCACCCAATCCTTTTACTCAAAGAAGTAATTGTAAGAATACATATAATTTTAAAAAACTGTATATTGTACATCCAATTTTAATTATTATAGTGAAGGTTGATCTTGTTTCAGAGAATTTATCAATACATCAATTACAAATATTTTTTTTGAAATTCTAAATTATAATATCATAAAAATTATATATTTCTTTTAATGGAAAAGGAGCCAGGAGAAATGATGATTATAATTATTTTGAAGTATTTAATCACAAATTGGTAAGTTTTATTTAACAATGGTGTTGAGACCTCTTAAAATGATTTAAGAATTTTATAAACTTAAGAATAATATGACTATTAGTTCCTAACTATGATGTCGGCCATCAACTTCGATAGCCTTAATGTTTCTATGTTTACGTCTAAAAAAATTATTAATTTTTCAGGCTAATAAATTAGGATTTGGAATTATTGATTTTATTAATAAAAATTTAATACGTTTCCCTTTTTAGTCTTTAGTTAAGTTGAATTTATTTTGTAAAAAAATTTATTATTTTTTTATTCGTAAGCTTATAAAAAGTAAATTATTATTCAAGTCAACTATAAGGGTTAAAAACAGAAAATAACCCGGACTATTTTGAAAAAAAACGTCATATTCTCAAAATTAAAATACTGTAACTTATGTTTGAATTAAAAAAAATTAAGAAAGTTTAAGAAAATTGAAAAAAAAAACAATTGTAATAAAATACTTGGATACTTTTTACGAAAATTATAAACTTAGAAAATATTTTAATTATTTAAATTTATAGATTATGTATTGGATAGGATTGCTCTGGGACCTCAGGTAGGAGTCGATCCAGGAAAGGTAATTCAAATAAAAGATAAAGAAATATTTTTTCTGTTGTAATAATATTTTAAAGATAAAAGATATAATTGTTACTTTAAGTGTATTGTTATATTATTTTGAAGATGGAAGATATATTTTATCTCTTATAATAATATGCAAGTTAATTATATTTTAATTAATACATGTTAGTTACAAATTAATTAATAATTGTTGAGAATAAAAGAGGAGCACCAAGAATAATGGTGCACATGTTAAAAATAATATTTTCCTGCTGTTAGCACCGGAAGATAAGTGGTGCCCGATGGTTTGTTGTTATTATTTTATGCTGTAGAGATTATATCTCGTGAGTAAGCTAGAAAAGGGACTTGAGACCCTAGGTAAATGGATGTTGTTTCTGAGTACTAGAGACTAAAACTGATTATTATTTTGTATGTTTTCACTGACTTGATCGTCGGAATCTGATCAACACAACAGAGCCTCGCTCAAAACGGAGCGTTATTCCAGTGTTGTTCCAATGGGCCAGGAGAAGACAGACTAAAACGAAACTTGTCCATTCCGTCAATCCAAAATCAACCAGCGAGAACCGATCCCAAACTTCAAAAGAAAAATAATTAAGATTTCTCTTGTCTCTTCACCCTCTTCTCTTTTCACCATTTCTACTACTATCTTTCTCTACTCTTTTTTCACTTAGTTTTTTTTTTTACTTTCTCTCTTTCTCATCCCAATCTTTCACAATTTTCTTCTCTTTTCTTATTCCTCTATCTTACAATCACCATTGATAAAACTGTCAATATTTATATTTTTAATATAAAATTATTAAAATACTCCATTTGTATGTATATATAAAGCTTTTTTCTTAAAAAATCACAATTTTGAAATATTTATTACATTATAAATATTACAAAATTAGTTTCTTTTATTATGATTGAAAAAGACGAGTAATCACAAATTACATAATCACTATTCTCTTTTCAAATATTGATTAATTGGAAGAGAAGCAATTAAGTTGAAAGAGAGATTGTCAATTAAAAAAAATAGGACAATTTTAGAAAAACACTTTAAATCATTGACAAATTGAATAAAAATGACTATTTTTTTTAAAAAAGTGCATATTAATTGAAAGACATGGTAACCCATCTCATAACTCAAATCACTCCCTTTGTTTACTATATGTATTGTTAGGTCACTCTCTTTCCACATGCAACATGCAAGTGGTGTTCAATGAATCCTTGTCCAACATTATTGGGGATTTTGGTGTTTCATACATGCACTAACAGTGTGCTATGTCCAACCATTAGGGATGGCTTTGATGTGTGACAAGTGGACCTTCATGTCATGGTCTTCTTCATTACTAGTTGAAAATGGATATATAAAGCCACTTGCAAAGATGATGGTGAAAACCATTTTTTTTGGTTACTCTAAGTTTGACTCTTATTTTGGAATGAATGAAGAATTGCTTATATGGGTAGCAGTCATTTTTGCCACAGTTTGAATCAATGCTATTACTTTACTTTTCAATCAGAAAGCAACACCAATTCAACAAGCAAACATTTCAAACAGATCATTCATTGAGATTGAATGCATCCAACAAAATACATGTTTCCATATGCTGGAAATAATTGAGTCATGAGGTTTTTTTAGACAAAAAAGTGAAATTAGGTTTTTTTTTTCAAGTTAAAATTAATTTATGTTTAGGATAATATATATAAGTTTTCTCCTATATTTTTTTAACTTGTACATAAGTTTATTTTAGTTTAGGAAGAAGTTAAATTCATTTTTTTTTCTCTTATTTTTTCTTTTCTATAAAGGTTTAAAAGAAAACTCATCGGAACAAAAATATATACATTTCTCATTTAGGTGAATATTTATTGTTGAATATATATATACAAGATGATATCGAAGGTAGAAAATATAATAAAATGAGTTTTCCCTAAGTGATTAATTCAAGAAAAAAAAAAGCTTTTTTTGGCTCCTAATAGCCAATAAAGTGGTGGATGAATTAGTTCCTATTCTCAAAGTTAACTTTTTAAAAAGTAGGTGTGATGCTATTGGTATGGATGACTCAAAAATTGTTACATTGTTACATCGATTAAGCTATTAAATTAAAAGATACTCCTTTGGGAAATTGACATCATTAAAACATAAACACTTTCTTTAATAGGTTGAATTTGTATTATCAATTCACTCTTAATTTTTTTACTCTTATTATTTCTGTCATTTTATAAAATATTGGGTGAACTAAGTGAAACACTAAGATATATGTCATTTTGTAGAAGTAGTACGTAAAACATTTCTTATTACTAACAATCTGACTATTTGGATATGTTAAAAAATATCTTTTTAGCTTTTAAATTAATGGATGACTTATTATTGAGGTTTGATTCTTAAGGCTATTTTTCATAGCTTTATATAAGGCAATTTTGTGTGTGTATATGTTTATGGAAGGACTACCATGGAAGGCAAAGAAGAGTGGCTAGTAAGTATTACCTTGGAGCATGATAATAGGGAAGGTTATTATGGTTTGGTAGCATTTGAAGGATAAATTGAGAACATCATCTTAGTGTAGCTAGGAATCGGCTTCCCCATTGTTATTGTATTTCAATACACCAAATGAAGATTTGTAATCACAACTAAATATATGCAATACATTAAATAGCAATTGTTTTCCAATTTTTGTATTTGGTAAGGTATTGAAAACATAATTAAATTTTGAAAAAACTATATCAGTAAGTTAGATAAAAGCAAAATCATATATAAATAAAGTAGTAACATGTTTAAAGAATTTCTTTATATATATATATATATTTATATATATTATTCTTACCGGGAATGACATGGAGAGCTTCAAGGTGGAAAGGAAACATTCTCTTTTCTTAACCAAGCTTTGAATGATCACCAAAAAGAGGAGGAGGTACAGCTGTAAAAAACTCTTTGATGCTTAAGTCAATAAAAGTGTTTAAGTATGATAGTAAGTGATGAAATGTAAGTAAAATATATAGTATACTTTCTAAGAGTTTGTATTTATAGACTTTTTGAATAGTGATAAATTTGTTTTAAGATAGTCATTATGGTCTGTGGTAATGATTTCGAAGACAAAGGAAGATGGGTAGTAGGAGACGAGAAAGAAATTAAGTTCTGGAAGGATAAGTGGGTGGATAATGAATCCCTTAAGCAAAAATTTCCTAGGTTGTTCTCGTTCTCTTTAAATATTGGTCACACTTTATCACAAGTTGGTGTTTGGAATGACAATTATTGGTTGTGGAAGCTGGGGTGGAGAAGGGCTCTCTTTGTGTGGGAATCTAGTCAAGTTGATTAACTCTCATAGTTGTTGGATAATAAGAGATTAATGGAAGAGGGTGAAGGCATGATTGATAAGTGGATTTGGAGGGAAGCAATGTTTACCGTTTACATGGTGAAGGCAACTTATAATCATCTAAAGGGGGTTGAGCAAGGTGGTGTTGGGGATTTTCTTGCGAAGTTTTGGAAGTTAAAGACTCTCCCTTCAACGCAAGTTACAACTTGGAGGGTGCTGACTAACTCAATTGCTACTAAGGACAATCTTTTGAGACGTGACTTAGTTCTGGTAAACAATCTCTGTCCCTTATTTAGTGATGAAGTGGAGACGATAAATCACCTATTCTTTGAGTGTAAGGTTTCTTGGAGAATCTGGACTCTTTGTTTTGAGTGGCTTGAGCTTTACTCGGAGTTTCATTATGATGCAATGGATTTCATGTTGTTTAAGCCTTTAGGTATGAAAGAAGTTGTCAATAGATGCAGAGGGGGATTTGGGTAGCAACTGTAGGTGAAATATGGAATCATAAGAATAAATTATTTTTAAGAATGGGAAAGTAGATCTTTTGGAGGTTTTTACTGTGACTCAAACGAAATCTTGGTCTTGGGTTACAACCAAGGAAAGATTGACGAACTTCTCTTATTCGAATTAGTGCTTGGATCCCTTGTGTTGTATGAAGTATTTGAAAAAAATTATGTTTTAATTATTTGTCCAGGACGGTTGGATTTTTTGTGCAGGTTCTTGTTTCTACTGTTGTTGTGGCTATGAAAAGAGAATATGGCTCCCGATCAGGTTAGTAGGCAGGTAAACATTATAGGTTTAAAGAAAGTGTACTCTTTTGTTGAGTAGGATTCTTTGTGACCTGTTGTTGGGTGAAGGTATTTGATTATCTTATAATTTGGAGTATGGTTATTGTGGGTTTTCGGTTGTTACTAGAGGTTGTTTTGTGTGTATTGTGTTTTGCCATCTTTTGATTAAAGATTGGTTTTAAGGGTCTTGATAGGATTTTATGAGGGTTGTTGAAATCTTTTGATGTGGCCTATCATTTCTTTTCATGTATCTTTGAAGATTGATTTGTTGATCCGTAGAATTTGATGGTGTTGAGTAAGTTGACATGACCATTTTCTGTATAAGGGTTGAGACACTCTTGAAGTGTCTTATTTTATTTTATTTATTTATAATTGGTAAAAAAAAATAGTTTATAAATAATCACTTAGTCATTATGATTATTAAATTAGCTATTTGTTCTCATAATGAGTCATCGTTGATTAACTATAACATTAAGAATTTAATTATCAGAGATTATTATAAATATGCTTAGATACATTATTTATCTATATATATTATAAATGCTAATGTAAGAGTTGTGTTGAATATATTTTTGTTATAAAAATTTTAAAATTGGCAACCATCATACATCATACTACAATGAATGGGATTTCTTTCAAACTTAATGAGCAGAGAAAAAAACGTAGCCATTTTTTTTTTAAATTAGATAAGAATTTGCACACAAAAAATTATAAATTTTTACTAAAATTCAGTTTTAGGGAAAGATCTGAAGTGAAGAAAATAAAAAAGGGCAGACAAAGACATATTTTATTGGACCTTAAATCTTAATAAAAGAGACCTTTGATATTTCAAAAGAAGGAATAATAAAATCTCAAATAAATAAATGAAAGTTAGATAGTTTTCATGTTCCATTTCAGTTCCCAGTCCTTTTATAAAACTAATGTCAATTAATTTGCCTTATTATATAATACTACAACCAATGGATACAATGTGAATGAACACTAAAGATAGGTACTTTTAATTAAGATTTTTTTTCTTGGTCCACACCTTCCCCCTTGTTCAACTTTACTCTTTAGAATACATGTATGAAATAACCATGTTTTACCCTTTAAACTTTGAAATAAATTCAATTTTCATCTTTTAAATTTAAAGAATATCATTTTACTTTTTTCAATTTAAAAAAAATGGTTTTAATTGTTCAAAATTTATTGTATAGGTACAAAAATATAAATAAACATGGTGAGGAGGAGGAACAAGATAATAAATAGAACATGCACCTATATACCTAATTCCATGAAAGACAAAATTCAAAATTAATTTTTAAGGTTTTCAGTATATTTTAAAAAAATAAAAAAAATAAGTGTCACATACTTCAAATTGGATTTGTCCACAACAAACATTAGATTGCAGCATCCTCTTATGAAGTCATCTATGGCAGCACGAAAGGTTAATGACAAGCATGATTCAACTTAAAATAATTTTTTTTATCAAATAATGTAAAAAAAGCTTATTTAAAAATAATATAAGATTTTTTTAAATTACTTGTTTTTATAATAGACATATTGAACAAACATATGATAGGTAAATTTTTTGTTTTATTAAAAAAATAAAAACAAACAAATTGATTCATCATTGCACTAGTTAACAGATTTTTCTATTGCTGAAATGAAAAATATAATTATGAAAAGAAAATTTAAGAGCACTGAAGTTTACTTTGCTCCTCAATCATCAAACATTCACAATTAAATTGGAAGTTTCATATAATAATTGTTTCATCAAACCTACATATTGATATGAAACAATAATTTTAAAAAATCATTTAACATTTAAAAATTATATTCATTTTTTTTTTGTATTGATGGTTATAGAGAAGTTTCTCCAAACAAATCTAATATATATAATCAAGTTATTGTTATAACAGATTATAATTAGAACTTTGTAGATAATTGTGCTGAAAATTAATTTTAAATTATTTATTTTATTTCACCATAAAAATCCAACTTTTACATAAGAAAACTAGTGTATATAAAAGTGAAGGAATTTACAAAATGAAAATAACTTTTTATTGGGCCGGCGAGCTTAATTCTCAGCCAAATTCTTCCTGCACCTCCATATTTTTTGTTACAACTATGTTTTCAAAAATATCAAAATTGGTCATTCTGAATATTACAATTCGAAATGTAAATTCTGTATTCCAAATTCAACAATCCAAAATACTAAATTTTAATCCATAATTTAGAATACTAAATTTTCATTATGTATTGTACAACGATTCAACAATCTATAATATAAATTTTGGTTTGTATTACAGATAGTAAAATTTAGAATAAATTAATCTATTAATTTTTATTTTGGATTTTGCAATTAAGAATAATAAAAAATTTATATTTTGAATTGTACAATTCAGAATTCAAAAAATATTTTTCAAATTGTACAATTTGAAATACAATTTTTTTCTGGTGAAGAGTTGCTACAGTGATGATGCTGGAGGTGGAAGGTGCTATGGTAGTGGAAGAAGTCGGAGGTGAGGGTTGCTGGGACTGAAAATGAAAAGGGGGGGTGCTAAATGGAGAAGATGAAAAAGAGGATAAAATTATCATTGGGCTTCTTCTACGTAGGTGCATGAAGAGGCAACTTCTTCCTGCACCTCTACATATTTCTTCCTGCACCCAATCAAGAGAAAACTGTTTTGCCCCTTTTAAAAATTTACTTCTGGATTTTTCTTTCCGAAATATTTCTGAAACATCTTTTCCAGAATATTTTTTATGAATTTTGGATTTATAAATCTGAAAATAAAATAAAAATGTGTTTTGGAAAAAAATATTCTGAAATGATTTTTTGTCTTTCAGATTTTCTATTCTGAAAATACCCTTTGTTTATGGAACCACTATTTCGGAAGCACCTAAAACTGTAAAGAATAATTTCGGTATTTTTGAATAATGTAGGGTGCAGGAAGAAAATTGTAGAGGTGCATGCAGAAACACCTGCATGAAGAATGCATGGAAGTGCAGGAAAATTTGACCCAATTCACATTGTTTGCAGGGTTTGTTGGGCCGGTGTGCTTGATATTACTGGTTTGAACCAGAAAATCAAAGAAAGTTTCTTCCTGCACCCCTACATTCTTTAAAATATCGAAATTATCCTTTCACAGTTTTATGTAATTTCAGAATAGGGATTTCTTAACAAAAAATGTTTTAGAATAGGGGTGCTGTAAACAAAGAGTATTTCCAGAATAGGAACTTTGGAAGACAAAAAATAATTCTGGAATATCCTTTCCAGAATATTTTTTTTTATTTCTGGATTGGTAAATCCAAAATTAATAAAATGTGTTAAAGAAAATATATTCTGAAAATACTTCGAAAAAAAAAATTTAGAAGTCATTTTTAAAAGGAGTAAAACACTCTTATTTGAAAATGATGGGGTGCAGGAAAAAATTTGTTAGGATGCAAATCAAATCAATAGGTCCAGCACAAATTCGTGTAGTAAAAAAATATATTACTATTATTAAGAGAAAACTAATAAAGGACTTGAAGGGAAGATAAAAACTTGTAATTTTCCTTCTGTCACAATTTCATTTTCCTGCAAAATTTATTTTGTAAAACATAGGTACCAGTGTCATAAAGATAATTACCTAGTTTTTTGGTGTAAAATATTTCTGTGTTCGTGTTTTTTTCAAATATTATTATTTAATGAATGAGTTTTTAATTTTTGTAATTCACAATTCTTAAAATATAAATATAAAATTGTCAGAGGTCCATAACCAAGTCAATTTATTAGAATATTTCTTATCTTTGTTCTATGGTTGCTCTAAATTTAGCGTGTTTTTAGGTTATAAATATCTTAAAATAAAAAATTGTTTGTTTCTTTAATTGTCACAATATAAATAAGTGTTATTGTCATTACAAATTTTCATTAAAACAAAAAAATGGATTTTAATGGTTATGAATATTTTAATTAAATTTTGTAGTTATTTAATATTTGATCAACTTTTTTAGTTTGGAGAAAATATTCAAGTGGACTTTTATAGTGCAAACATAGAACTAAGAGAAATTGCATCCAAATAATTCTTTCTCTAGCCGATTCTTATCCTTTTTTATAATATTTATATATAAACCCCAACTTTGAATATGTTTGACATATTTTAATTTAACATGAAATCTCATTTTTTAAAATAAAAAATATTTAATTTATTGAACAAGATAAAAAATGTATACTTATTCAAAAATAAATAATTCTAATTCACCTTGGTTATTTGATTTAATAGGTATGAAGCATTATCACGATACCCAATTAGAATAAATATATTTTACATTAACATTCTTCATTGATTGGTTGAAGCACTAATATAGTTATTATATTTTTGTATAGAATCAATTTAGTTATATTAATTCATAATTATTAAAATAACTAATTTAAAAACTTATATTTTAATATTTATATCATAAAAATAAAGAAAAGAAAAGAAAAAAGAGAACCACAAACAAAAGCAAAATAGCCTAATTTCTCTTAAAAAGAAAAATCACCAATAACAATTTGGAGATGCACTCTCACTGTATGTTTTTGTTTTGTTCTTAAAGTGTGTAAAAGGTCCTACATTGCCATCATTATTCTTCTTTGAGTTCTAACTCTACAAAATGTAGGGTTCCAGAGACATTTTTTTTAATAAAATAGGGAGAAGGTGAACAATGAAAGTGAGTTAAAATGATTTGTGTGAATGGTCTACCACATGTGGGTTTTAATGTGAAACATTGGCTTGTCTGATGTTTTTTATTGCACGTAGTGAATAAATTGTCCAACAATCTTCAATATCAGACACAATTTCAAAAACTAAAGTAATAATGTTATAAAAATTCAACAACTACATACAAATCTATCTATCCAAATTTAAGGGAATGGATTTTCCTTTAGTTGAATAAATGAATGATAATTTACTAGGATCAATATTTTGATGTGAATTAAGTTGAAATAATATCGTTACGATTAATTATCGTATTTAATGTATTGTTTGTTTCAAAATTTTAATTTTTTTTTTTAAAAATATATCGATAAATTAAGAAAAAAAAAATATAAAATATTATTGATATCAACTTCTAAAGAATGTTAAATTATATTATACCTACAAAATATTCCAATAATATATTAATATATTTATGTTAATATGATTTAGGATTTAATATGTAACTCGAACCCATTTGTCCAACACTACTATTACTCTTAAATTTCAAGAACTATTTAAAATTCAAATAATTTTGAAAAAAATACATTTTCTAGATATTCTATCTTCATGAAGTTAATGATATGTGAATGAATCTATAACAAGCAATCTTATTAACAGATATTAAAACTATTGATTTGAATTGATGACCAGATATAATAAAAGTATCGATTTTATATAACCATGAATGGAGTTTCGGAGAAATTTATGTAAGAAAATAACATTTAAAAAACAAAAGCAAAACACATCATATTCAAGTGTATAGTAATATTTGCAAATGCAGAAAAGATAACGTGGTGGGTCTCTTGACTTGGCTGCAATGGTGGTTAATGCATAAAAATTTGCTGAAAACAGGGAGTCATAATGACCTAAGCCATGAATGTGACGCATAAAGGGAAAATATGAGTTTTTCTTTAAAAAAATATCGATATAGATAGATTTTAAAAAATATACTCATATGGATAAGATGGAAAATCATCATATGAGGTTCGATTTGTGAGAATGAAATTGATACAATTTGAGTATAAGAGAAAAAGTTATATTTAATTTGTATGATTGTTGTTTTTATATTAAATTGAAGTTGAATATTCTCACACAACTTTTTGTATGAATTTATTTTAATATTTTATATTAATATTAATATATATATATATATATATATATATAATTTTACATAACAAAATATTAATATATTAAATTAATTTTTATATAAAAATATTATTTATGAAATATAAAAATTACTATTTATAAATTATTAAAAAAATAAGATCAATGAGTAATTTTATAAAAATTATAACAAAAATAAAATATGTTAAAAATATATAAATTATTATAAAAACTCTCAATTAAGGATAACATGGGGCATGTAAAAATATTCATATTATGATATAAAATTAAATTTCTTCCTTTTTTTTTCATTTTGCGATTAAATTTATGAATTCAATATTTTTCACTTTTAATTATTAATTTCTATATTTTTAATACATATTTTTTTATCATAAAAACTTACTAAATGCATAATATTATTTTTTAATTTCACAATTAATATTTTCATATAAAAAATTATACTAAAATATAAAACATTTTATAAAAAAATAATACACAAATCTCATGTAAAAATCAATAAAAATTCAAATCTCATGTAAAAATCAATAAAAAATAGTTTCATTATGATTTCAGTTTAAATCAACATGAAATCGAGTTAACATAATATGATTTTAATGAAATTAGATTTGAACCAAAGTAATTTCATACTAATTTAATTTTAATATAATTAAATTTAAATTAAATTTGTATCATGTTAACACAACTTTATTTAAAAAAAAATAAAAAAAAATCAATTAGTATTAATAAAAATTATATGGGTCAAACATACTTCTCGTGTAAAATCATGTCATGCTTATTTATATGACGATTTATTTATATGGATGATTTTCTTAAAATATGTCTATTTCAATAAATTTTTGCAAAGTTACCCTAATTCAGTTTAAAAAAAAACCGAAAAATTGTGTCCTTAGAGTAAATCATGGTGGCATGACAAAAGATAAGGATTGAGAGAATGGGAAAGAAATAGAAGTTTGAAGTGGTTGGTTCTCAAGATACAAAAGGGATAGTTGCCGTGAAAGGGTACGAGAAAAACATAGAAAAAAATTGAGTATGCACGGTTTTATGATGTAGTTGATTTACCTTAAAATGAACAACTTTATTCCGAGTCTTAAATAAAGGAAAACATCACCTCCTCTTTAGAAAATTGTCGAGAATCTTTGGCTCATTTAGAATTGCAAGTTTATAACTCAAAGTGTTTGACTTAAGAATGATTATTAAATCATTGATATAGAAGTTAAGTTAAATAACTGATCTCCACAAACACTGACCCATTTCATTATAGCTAATTAAACAATTGTAGGTCTCCTTGACCAATCTTTATGAGTCATCATTAGATGTAACATTGGATTATGAGTTTTTTTATGGAAGAAAACCAGAAACAAAATGTAAATTGAAGCAACACCCCACTTGCCAAAAAGGAAAAAAAAACCATAGTTCCATATTTGCGTCACATCACATCACATGCAGAGACCATTGAATCGAATTCAATTCCCTAAACTGCACACTTTGCAGTGTTCACAATCAAAAGTTATAGCAGTTTGGGGGGTCGTACCTTGTAAGTTGTCACACAATAACTAAGGTTCAAGAACAAAAAAATGAAAACCCTTTTCTTCTAACTTGCTTTCTTTCTTTCCATGTGTGAAGTTTTGAAGCCAACAACATACATTGTTCTTGCAGTGTTTCTTTGTCTCCCCTATTCTTACACTCCTCATGTCGCCTCTATCAGATTTCCAAAATCACTTCCATAACGTAGCTTCAAACGGGTTTCCAGAAGAAACATCAGTGAAACATGAGCATCATGTTTCAAAACAAACACACTAACATTTTAAACTATTCAACAAGCTTTATATTTAAACCGAATTTTACTTCACATGTTTTTTCTTCCTGTTTATCATTGTCCTTTAGAATCTAATGTCATGAGATGGGAAATAACGTTACGATAAGATGTAATGATGTACAATTATTTATAATCTGTAACTCTTTAAGTACGATAATTGGTGTTACGAAACATCACGACAACATGCGAAACCTATGCCTATCGTGTTCCATCTTTAGCAACTCTTGCATTCCTATTTTCGATGCTCAGATAAACATCACTTAATTAATAAAAAGAAAAACCTCAAAACGCTGGTGTCGTTTTCATTGGAAGCACTTTATTTTTACCTTACGTGACGCAGACTTTTTTGGACGAGAAAACTAGCTGTACTTGCTATAATAATGACAATGGTAGTAATAAATAAATAAATAGAAAAAGAATAATAAGCTTTACCGTTTTACGTTGTGGACGACGACCT
This sequence comes from Phaseolus vulgaris, assembly GCF_051622355.1. Lineage (NCBI taxonomy): Eukaryota > Viridiplantae > Streptophyta > Magnoliopsida > Fabales > Fabaceae > Phaseolus > Phaseolus vulgaris. The sequence continues at coordinate 8,812,505 of NC_143508.1, forward strand.
AAGAAGTCGTTTCGTGAGGTGTGAGGTTGACGACGGTCTCTGCGAACGAGTGGCGCGTTTCAACGGTTCGACCACCGAGTCTCTGAACCGGTACGGCAACGCCTGGTTCCTCCCTCGCTTGGACCGGACCACCGGTTCTCTCTCCTCCAAAGTGTCGCTGTATATATCAACAACCAGCCACCTCTCTTTCTGTTTCTCCTGACTCGCTCTCTGAGTCGTTAACTCGGTACCGAGTTCCCTCTCTTCCTCCGAGTCAGACTCGTCTTTTCCAGACACAACTCTCGCCGCTTCTATAAGCAAATCCAGACAATTACTATCGCGCCCCTGAAACGACGCCGTTTGAACATCGTTAACTTCGTTGTTAAGACTGTTGTTGTTGTCGGGTTTCTCTGAAAGTTGAACGCTCTTCTCTGGAAACCCTTCTTGTTCTTCTTCGATGCTGTTTTGAAGCGTGGCGGAGGCGCTGTCGCTTCTAGAAGATTCGGATTCCGTGAGGGAAGAGAATCTGAGATTCAAATCGATGCCTACCCCTTTGGTGGGGAAGGGTTCTTCTTGTTCTTGTTCTTGCTCTTGTTGCTCTGTGGAGGGTGGAGCCGATGAAATTGTGCGGAGAATCTTGAAGAAGCACATTTGGGCCTTGGAACAGCCGCGGCACGAGGAAGCCATGAGAGCAAAGGAGAAAGCTTTTTTTTGTTCTCAGCGCAACGGAATTATCGCATGGATCGCGGTGTGGGTGAAATCTTCGATTTGGTGTGAGTGTTTGCAGCGAAAAAAAGTGCTTTCATAAATGGAAAAAGATTCTGGACAGTAACACACTACATGAGTTTATTTGTTAGGTTTAAAAATGTTAAATTTACTGTCTTTTGTTGGAGAGAGAACGTGACAGACAGGGACAGGTAATTTTGTATATATATTATAATTTATATTATCATATAAAGAGAAATATACGAGAATATATTTTTTATATTAATTTTACATTGAATAATTTTATTTCTAATAAATATTTTTTAATATTATTTTTACAGAATTATTTATATATATTTTAAATTATATTTTTTTATATTTAATTAATTATTTATATTTTAATATAATTAAAACGTGAATACACAGAATAACGTGTATTCTTATTGTATAAAATTTTGGTGTCAATATTTTAATTAGCTAATTTTATTTGTTAATAAGTATAAAACAATTTCTTCATTAATAAATCAATAGTTAAAAATTAAATAACTTTTTTTATAAAAACAATAGTAGTATAACTTTTTAATATTATTTTTTAATTAATTATTCATAAACTGTCTCAGACTAAACTCTGCTAGAATTTTTGTATGTAATCTGTGGGATGAAAATCTAACCCAAAAGGTATTTTAAAATGACATAAAAAAACTGTTTAAAGAAATATGTTTTGCACAGAGCAATTTCTCGTAAACATGTCGCAATACATTGTGATGATAATTTTGATTTTGAATGGTATTTGGTAAGGTATCTGACAGTGTACTGAAAAGATGAGATTTGTTTTCCCAGATGAAGTGCAGGATTTGATCTGAAGGAAGTTAGGAATTAGGGTTTAAATTATTTGATATTTTGTGAATGAAATTGTTGTTTGGGATGCAGTGAATGTCCCTTTGTGGGGTTGAGGAAGGTTGTCGGACTGTAATTGGGCTGAGACAACGTGTCATGGTTGTTCCAATGAGATATGACACGTGGCAATCTGGGATTACAAAGGAAAAAAATAAATGGAAGACTCTGCAACTAGCCTTTGGCCCCCTCTGCATGCAAACAATAATAGTTGCTTCCTCTGTCTCCCTTCTCAAACTTTTATCTTATCATCATCATCATCATCAACAGATTGTTTATGATGTATGTGGATGCTTCAATTCAATCTAGATTGGACAATGACAGTAAAAAATTACAAGCATTCAAAACATCTGAATACATTACAAACACTTTTACTCCATTTGGAAGAAAGAAACAGAGTGAATATTTCATTAATTAATGTAAGATAATAATGTATTATAAATACTGGCAGAATTATGTTATGTGTGACATAATTGAAACTCTTGAATAATATGAAAAACATGATTAATTAATTTCAACCTTTTTCATCTTTTAATCCAATGCCCTATCTAACAAAATGTTTCTCAATTTCAGACAAATATTTATTTAATAACGTATTAATAAAACTATTTTTTTATTATTTTATCTTAGTAAATGGGTTTTTATTAAATCTTCTAACATATAATTTCATTCGAAAAATAACATTTTAAATGTAAAATTAAATATTTGTAAGTGATTTAATAGTGATGTAATAATTTTGAAAAATTTAATTAGAATATCATCTTAATAAGTAAATATGTCAAATTCAATTCACAAACTAACTTATAATAAGAAGAGTATTTCACTCCATTTTATATATATTTGGTAATTTGAATTCATAATCGATATCCTACATTTATATAATTTAAAATATATTTAGGTGAAAATGATAAAAAGAACAAATGAAAGAGTAAAAAAAAGTTATATAGTATAAAACGTGTCATTTTACCTTTTCTATGTTTAAATAATAATATTCCCACCTTCATATATTTCCACAGTTGGCATTACCAAAATCACAGTACGTACTAACTAATTTTGTGTGATACAAGCTTATACGAGACAAGGTGAGTTTCAGGAGTATTATTCTCCAGAGTAAATTATACAGACATTTTTTTTAAACTTCCTTGAATTATATTACTCTGTTTTTTTAATTATTTTTTTGATATTTTTTAAATTTGCATAATAATTTTTATATTATATGTACAATTTCTTCAGCTTTTAAAATATGATCCTTATACTGTTTAAATAAAATCATTATCATTATGAAAAATGTGAATATGATTTGAGATAACATAATGAAGTATAATTACAATTTACCCTTTTATCAATTCATTGTATGATTCTAAACTTCTCATTATTGCTGATATTATTTATAGTAAAAACACATTTGTTATCATCGCTCTTCGTTTGCATGTTTGTCATGTTATAAAAGTGTAAATAAATTTTTAATTTATATACTCAAGTGACCATACCGAGGCCGAGAGCATGAAAGAACGAAAGAACAAAAGATTAATCAACGAAAATTTTATGTGGAAAGACAAATACATGTGTCAAATAAATAAAAGACATGTAAATATAATAAATAAAGTTAATTAAATATTAAGATTACATGGTAAAAAATTAATTAAGAAAAGATAAACAAAAGTTTTAATATGAAGTGTCAGATCCAATAGACCCATTAGTGAGTAGTATAAATAGATAACACATTTAATTCACTAGTTAGATTTTAAATGAATGATTAAGGCAAAAATAGTGACTTAAGCTTCGAAAAATTTCTACAAGTACCACACCCCATACCAGTAGTATCGAGAGATAATCCAAGAAGTATGAGTGATCGAGAGAAGGAGTTGACAGAGGGAAGGAGGACAAATGGGATTGAAGCAGAAGTTGAAGGCGAAGACACTCTCCCCTATAATTTGTGTAAGTACATTTTGGTGCCCAATGTAGGGCGAGAATGAAACATTGAAGAAAGATGGTAGTTACAAGGGGAAGAGTCATATGGAGGGAGAAGAGCATGGTCATGAAGACTCAACTATGACTATGTTAATCAAGTTACAAAAGGAGCAGGAGATGTTGAAGAAGAAAAGTACCGATGAGATACAGGCACTCAAGGTAAAAAATATATATATGAAGCAAAAGCTTAAAGAAGAAGATACAATCCTTTTTAATTTGACACGAGAATATGTTGGATCAAGCATAAGACCAAATCCGACAACTATCAATAATTTTGATGTATCACATAGAAAGTCACACATTGTGTCTCATGATGTTTATGGAAGTTCAATAAGAAAACACCCCTTTTGTAAAGGAATCATGGAAGTATTGTTGCCTGATAATTAGAAAAGTCTGACATTGGAGAAATATGATGGAAGCACTGAACCGAATGAACATGTTGCTATATATATCACTCAAGTTAGTTTATATACCTCTGATGACGCCATTTTGTGTAGAGTATTTCCGACAATACTGAAAGGAGTTGTGGTTGGTTCACAAGGTTGCCACCTTATTTGATTGATTCTTTTGATACCTTGGTGATGAAGTTTGGAGCTCAATTTGCCACCAGTAGATCGCATCATTTAACCTTTACTTCATTGGTGAATATTCGACAAGAGAAGGATGAACCGTTGAGGGCCTTTATGGAGAGGTTTGGTAGGGTAGCCCTGAGTATTCATAATTTAAGTTTTGAAGCATGCATCATATGGACACTGCTTTAAGATCGAGACCATTTGCCAATAGCTTGTGTAAGCGACCTGTAACTGATCTTGATGAGTTAAGGAAAAGAACATAGCATTTAGAAGAGCTAAGAAATTTTAAGAATTAGATAATGATGGAAGAAGGGGTTGAGAGGAAGGATAAGGAGGAAGCTAGGTGGAAGAAGACAAAGGAAACATACATAGGACCAAGGTTTGCATGATACACAACACTCAATATCAATTGAAAAAAGATTTTGGAAGAAACCATTAACACTGAGTTGATTTCGTTGCTCCTAATAATGTTGATCATAGTAAGCACTGCAGATATCACAAGAGTTTCAGCCATTGTACAAAAGAACGCACGGGATTAAGAGACATAATAGAAGAGTTGATTCAAACAAGGAATCTTAAGCAGATGTAAGGAGAAAGGAAAGAGGAAGATTTGATTCAAGGGAGAGAAGTGGAGAACAAAGTAGAGGCCTAAGTTAGGAACAAAGAGGGGAAGGAAGTTGAGAGGATGGAAGGGAGAGAATTCATGAGCCAAGAATTAGGAGATATCCGAATGATGAAAGGAGAGATAGAGAAAGGGGTCCAAGGCAAAAAAGAAGAAGTCTAGTAAGGCCAATCAGATGGGTAATTAATACCATATCCAGAGGGTTTGTGGTAGGATGAGTTTCATCATCAGCAAGAAAGAAGCATATGAGATCGTCTAGAACAACTCATTCAATCCAAAGAAGAAGTATGTCGTCAATGACGTTCACTGATGAAGACTTTCAGGATATTGATTCTAATCAAGATGATCCAATAGTGATTACAGTTGAAATAACAAATTTCGTAGTAATGAAGACACTGGTTGATGAAGGGAGTTTTGTTAACATTTTGTATTGGGACACCTTTCTAAAATTGAAGTTTTTGGAGGATGAAATTCAACCATATTATGAGCAAATAATCAGTTTTTCAGGAGAAAGGGTGAATATGAAAGGATACATTAATTTGAATACAAGGTTCAGAACAAAAAATTTAACTCAAGTTATTAATTTTTGGTATTTGGTGATAGAAGCTTAAACATCTTACAATGTTTTGTTGGGAGACCATCCTTGAATAAATTGGGAGCTATTGTATCCACACCTCATCTAGCAATGAAGTTCCCAGTTGGCAGAAAGGAAGTTGCAACAGTTTATGTGGATCAACGAACAACCTAAGAATGCTATTTAGCAAGCTTGAAGATTGAACCGATGTTGAGGAGTAGATATAAGGGGAACGTTGATAGGAGAATGATGGTAGCCATGACAAATCTTGATCCTAGATCTGAGAAAAAAGGATGGAACCAAAGGAGGATAAGGTGGTATGTAAATTAGATGATGAAAATCATTTCACATACATGGGAAGTTCAATCCAAAACAAGAGATGGGATTGTTGATTAATGTTTTACATAAGAATAAGGATTTTTTTTCCTCGAGTGTTGCTGACATGTCGAGAATCAATCCGAATGTAATCACTCATAAATTAGCTATATGTCGGTCAACAAAATCAATAACTCAAAAAAGAAGAAGATTGGGGGAGGATAAGAGGATGGCGACAATTGAAGAGACAGAGAAGTTGTTACAAACGGGTTTCATTGAAAAAATTAAATATACGACATGGTTAGCGAATGTGGTGCTAGTAAAAAAATCAGATGGGAAATGAAGAATGTGTACAAATTATACGGATTTAAATAAAGCATGCCCAAAGGATTCCTATCCTTTTCCAAGTATAGACCGTTTGGTTGATGGAGCTTCAGGGCAAGTTATGTTGAGTTTTCTTGATGCATATTCAGGATACAACCATATACCAATGAACAATGTCGACATACCGAAAACGACCTTTACCACTGAAACATCTAATTTTTGTTCTTGGGCAATGCCGTTTGGATTAAAAAATGTTGGAGCAACATACTAAAGGTTAATGGATGAGATATTTTTAGAACAAATTGGGAGGAATATGGAGGTGTATGTGGATGATATGGTGGTTAAGTCTATGACAGTAGAAGCTCGTGTACATGATATGAAGGAAGTATTTGTTGAAATTCGAAAATACGACATGAGGTTAAATCCTGATAAATGTGTATTTGGTGTCAAAGGGGGGAAGTTTTTAGGGTTTACTTTGACCGAAAAGGGGATATAAGCTAATCCTCATAAATGTCAAGCTATAATGTAGATGAGAAATTTGAGAAACCTGAAAGAAGTATAAAGGCTAGTAGGCAAACTGTCAACATTATCTAGGTCTTTACAAGTGTTAGCAGACAAAGCTAGACCGATAATCAAGCTATGAAGAAAGACTGAATCTTTCAAATGGAGTGATAAGTGTGAGCAAGCTTTTGTGGAGTTAAATTTTTTTCTCAATATGCTGCCAATACTCATGAACCCGAGAAGGAAAAGGAGATCATAGTCTACTTGGCAGTATCATAAGAATTTATGGAGCAAAAATCGGTATATTTTGTTGAAACAAGTGTGTTCATGTTTTGAAGAATCCAAACCCTTTGAAGTTTGATGGAAGACTGGTTGTGCTTGCTGTTGCTGAGGTGTTTTAGAATAGGATCTGGGGTAGATTATATGTGTAAATCCACTCTTGATTGAAAATCCAAAGCTTAAGCATTCTTAAACTTTTTAATTGAAAGTGTTTTTCAAACTAAGTGAAAAACAACCTGTTGTTTTGTCGAAACAACCGATTGTTTTATACTTAGGTGTTTTTAGAAAGGTTGAAAACTATTTTTTTATAGTTGACCTGCTGTCAAACCAAAACAACCGATTGATTCGAGTATTCAACCGATTGTTTGTTTTAGGACCATAACAGAAAATTGTTTTGTGCTTTGACTGAGCATTAAATGATTTTATAACTGAATACGCTCCAGTTTTAAATGCTTTGACTAGTCTTTGAAAGCAATAAATAGTTTGTTATGTTTTTGTAACAAAGAACTAAGATTTAGTAAAAAAAAATAGATTTGAGTTTTTCACTGATTTGGCTTTTGAAAGAGTTGAATTTTGCTTTGAGATTGTTTTGATCAAGAAAGTGCGGAATAGGATTTTCATATTGTATTGATTTTAGATCTTTCTGTAACAAGTGTAATCCTTTTGTTCTTTGAGAAAACTCTGTGTGTGAAGCTGAGAAGTGTTGTGTGTTCTTTAGGGGATCAAGATCAACATTCTTAGTGGTGTTGTGCTGAGCCAAAGGAAGTGTGTGTCTTGAGAAGATAAAGGTCACTTCTTTGGTGGTGTTGTAAGTAATCTAGGGTTGATTGCTTAGTGGATTGTGAACTGGTATAAACAACCGATTGTTTCTGCGAAACAACTGATTGTTTTTCTGGTGTTGTGCTAAATTGCTTTGTGTTTTTGGCAAACTGAATTCTGAATCAAGTTTTCTTAAAGGAATTTCATTCTAGACTAAAAAGTTTGCGAAAACCCTTTTTAAACCATTCACCCCCCCCCCCCCCCCCCCCTTTAGTTTAAAGCCATACATTCTTACATACTTTGTAAGCAAAGCGTTGCAAAATGCAGAAACAAGATATCAATTGGTAGAGAAAGTGGCGTTGGCATTGATATATGTAACAAGAAGACTTTAGACATATTTTCAAAGTCATCAAGTAATAGTTAGATTTGATTGTCCAATATCTAAGATCTTGAGGAAACTAGAATTGGCCAAGAGAATGGTGTCATGGTCAATAGAACTTTCAGAATTCGAGATTAAGTATGACCCGAGAGGATCGATAAAGGTCCATTTCTTAGCAGATTTCCTGGTAGAGCTTTCGAAGGCAAAGTTGTCGAAAGAAGAAGTTTGAGTTTTGTACGTTGATGAAGCTTCAAATTAAAAAGGTAGTGGAGTTGAAGTTGTTTTAGAAGGATCGGAAGGATTCATAGTAGAACAAGCTTTGATGTTTAATTCAAACCTTCAAACAATGAACCTGAATATGAAACATTGATAACAGGACTACTATTAGCCCAAGACATGGGAGGAACAAGGTTGTCGTGTAGAACTAATTCAAAGTTAATGGTGGGACATATCAAAAGAGAGTATCAAGTGAAAGATCAATTGTTAATGCATTATTATCACAAAGTAAAAGATATCATGCAACAATTTAATATAGCCGAGATAGAGCATATACCAAGAGAGAAGAATACGAAAGCTGATTCATTATCAAAGTTAACAAGTTGTAAAAAGCAAACACATCATAACTCTGTTATCCAACAAACTTTACACTTCCTAACTATAACCACCAACGAGTGCTTGGCTGTGACGGTAGAAGAGGAAGACTAGATGGTACTAATCAAAAAATTTATATTGGCACAAGAAAAAGGAAAAGTAAGAGAGATAGGTTTGGCGAAGAAAGCTGCAAAGTACACTATTATAGGTCAAGATTTGTACAAACGAGGATATTCAAAACCTTTATTAAATTGCGTTACAAAAGATCAAGGAGATTATGTTCTTAAAGAGTTACATGAAGGCATATGTGGGTATCATTCGGGGGCGAGAGCCATGACAACACAAATTTTAATAGCAAGATTTTATTGGCCTACAATCCGTGAAGACTGTAAGAAGTTTGTCCAGAAGTGTAAGAAATGTCAAGAGTTTGGAAGCCTTAAACATCTTCGATCACACGAGTTGCAAGGAATACATGCACTATGGTCATTTTCTAAATGGGGAAAGGATATTGAAGGTCCATTTCTGCCAAGCTAAGGACAAAACAAATTTCTTATTGTGGCTGTTGACAAAAATCATTGCTGAGCAACTTAAGAATTTTGTCTGGAAAAAAATAATTTGATGCTTTGGGATACCGAATACCATTATAATTGAAATGGAAAGAAATTCATTGACAACAAATTATCAGAATTTTATATGAGGCTGGGAATCAAACATCTTACTAGTTCAGTGGAACATCCACAAACAAATGGTCAAGCAGAATCAGCCAACAAAGTAATTCTAGTTCAGTTGAAGAAGCGTTTGGGAAATACGAAAAGATTATGGGCTTACAAATGAACATCTCAAACAACAACTGGGGAAACTCCTTTCAATTTGACATATGGAATGGAAGTGAAGATACCAATGGAAATTGGAGAACCGACAATATGTCATGAATTTCAAGACTTGAAAATAAATTAAGAATGTCTTAAAACTGAGCTTAACATGCTCGAGGAGTTGAGAGATAAAGCAAGAACAAAGGAGGAAACAGTAAAGAGAAGAGAAACTAGTGTTGAAGATGGATGAAGCCTCTTCTCTACCTAGTGTTAGTTTGTGTTTGATGTAGAAAATAGCTAGTTTGTTGTAAAGTTTGTAATAGGTTTAGATGATCTTGTATGTAGGCTTGTGGTTGTGTAAGGTTGCCTTTTGCTACATGATCTATCCTAGATGCCTAACCAAGCCTAGATCAAGCACATGAAGTGGTTAAAAGTGTTTCCAAAAGCTTTTTAGAGTTTTCTCCTAAAATCAGGATACTGCAAAAAAATGAATTTGTTTCTCTGTAAAAGAACATGTTTATTCTTTGGTCTGCTAAAAGGTTTTTCGAAAGTTAGTTAGGGCACCAAAGGTACAACTCAGACAGTTATTTCAGTTAGCTGAGTTGGCAGTTTTCACAAAATAAATTTGTTAAGTTCAAAACTGAATCTGTTGTTTTCATAACAACTTTTCAACTGTTTTTTTGAAAAGAAGTTAGAAACTGTTTTCTATATAAAGAAAAGTCTCTCTCACATGAAAGGATGCTGAGCAATTACGTTTTTGACAGAGATCAAACATTTTCTATGTGAGAAGAAGGATTGAAAGGTCTTTTAAAAGGTTTTCCAAAGGAATTTTCAAGTGTGCTTGTTCTAGGAAACCTTTGATCTTGGTGAAGGTGCTGGTGCAGTTCTGCAGCAAATTGAACTACTGGTTTTGAGTTCTTGCATCTTCTTTTCAGGTGTAATCTTTCCTTTATTCTGGTTTGTAAAGGTGTAAGTGTTAGTCACTCCTTGATAGGGTTTCTTGGAGTGCAAGGTGTGCTGAAATAGGGTTTTTCAGCATTGGTTGTATTGTTCTTGTAGTGTTCAAGAACTGATGTGTTTGTAAGTGATTGGTACTGTTTTTAGTGAATTCCACCTTGGGGTAAGGTGAAACTGGATGTAGCTCTGTATGAGTGAACCAGTATAAAAACTTGGGTGCCTTTTCTTCTCATCCCTGCACTCATTTCTGGTTTTGCTTAATTCTGTCAAGAACCAAATATGTTCTTTTGAAATTGAATCTGTTAATTCTGGGTTTAATAAAAACTGTTCTTCCTGATTTGTTAAAGCTCTCTGATCACAAACAAGGCAGTGGTATATGATGTTTTTAATTGATCTGTGAACAAATAGTCTATTCATTAAAACCAGAGAAAGAGTCATTCTCCTTAAAATCTTGTGTTGAATGAATTTGATTAATTTCTGAGCATAGTTGTATTCTTCATACTCGTAATATCTAATTAATCTGATTCTATTATAACCCTCTGTTAATCACAATTTTAATTTGAACAAATTCAAATTGTGCTAGACTGCTCTGAAGAATCAATCTGTTTCATGTAAAAACAATATGTTCTTTTGCCTCTGATATACTGAAAATTGTGTGTTCTTGCGAAAATTTTATAAGCTCAATTCACCCCTCCCCTCTTGAACTTAGACTCTAATAGACCCAGCAATTGGTATCAAGAGCTAGGGCTTGTATTTTGCTAAAGTGTATGCATGATGTCTGAGTTTAAAATGCCTTTTGCTGAAGGTGCGTCTATTAATAGACCTCCTATGTTTGGTGGTGTTAACTATGCTTTCTGGAAAATCAGGATGAAGATCTTTATGGAGTCTATTGACATGGGAATCTGGGATGCAGTGGTCAGTAGACCTTTTATACCTATGCAGGTTGTCAAAGATGAAACAATAAAGAAGTCTTGGTCTGAATGGAGTGAAACCGAGAAGAAGAAGGCCCAATATGACTCCTTAGCCTAGAATATCATCACCTCTGCATTGAATATGGATGAGTTCTTTAGAGTCTCTCAATGTAACTCAGCTAAGGAGATGTGGGATGTACTAGAGGTAACTCATGAAGGGACTGATGATGTGAAACGGGCAAGGAATCACTCACTAATTCAGGAGTACGAGCTGTTCAGAATGCAATCAGAAGAAAGTATTGCAGATGTGCAGAAACGATTTACACATATTGTAAATCACCTCACTGGCCTTGGTAAAGTCTTTGACAAGGAAGAGCTTAACATAAAGGTGCTAAAATGCCTTGATAGGAGCTGGCAGCCTAAGGTAACAGCAATCTCAGAATCCAGAGATTTATCCAAGATGTCCACTGCTGCACTTTTTGGAAAGCTGATAGAGCATGAAATAGAGCTGAAAAGATTGAAAGAACAAGAAACTGTGGAGAAGAAGGCAAAAGGAATTGCTCTGAAAACGACCATGGAACATGATACAAGTGAGGAAGAAGTTGATCCTGAACATGATGAGACTGTGAGTGTGCTCACAAGAAAATTCAGCAGGTTTCTTAGAAAGAAAAACCGTGACAGAACTCAGCAAAGAAAGAGGTACTCCAAACAACCTAATGATTCAAATTCTTCCAATTACACGTGCTTTGGATGTGGTAAACCAGGTCATATAAAAGCTGATTGTCCAAACAATCAAAATAAAGAAAAATCAGCAAGCAAGAAGAGTGACAAAGGCAAAGGTAGAAGAGCCTCATGGGAAGAAAATGATGTATCCTCATCTAGTAATTCCTCAACTGAAAGTGAAGAAGCAAATTTGTGCTTCATGGTGAATGATCCAACTCTGACTCAGTAAGTGATTTTTCCACTGATTCTGAAAACTATGATCAGCTGTTAATAGCTTTTAAGGAAACACATGATGAAGCAAACAGGTTGGCTATAATGTGCAACAGATTGAATAGAGTAAATATGGTACTTGAACCTAAGGTCAAAGCTCTTGAAGAAGAACTGCACAAAGCTAAAACTGAATTGGTTAGTCTTGAATTAACATGTTTGCATGCATCAATTAAAACCTGTGATAACTATAAGAAGCTGGAAAAAGAGATTGAATATTTGTTAAAAACACTTTCAAATTTCACTAAAGGAAGAGAAAATCTTGAAACCTTACTAGGTTCACAGAATGCTGTCCAATTTCTTTGTTCCTTCCAAAACAGGTTTTTCTTCTTTTAGTTGTTCAAAAACAATGCATACTGCAACATGTTTTTATTGTATGAAGTCTGGTCATGTATCTAGAACATGTAAAGCTAGGAGGTACCTTGTTCCTAAAGGATTGGCCAAATGGCTTCCTAAGGAAAGGTATTAATCATGCTGGACCCTAGACTAAAGGGGTACCATATGTTCTAAATCTGTTTTGTTGCAGAAAAACAGCAGGAAAAACCAGTGGTACTTGGACAGTGGCTGCTCAAAGCACATGACTGGTGATGTGACTCAGTTTATAAATCTGAAACTCAAAGCTGAAGGGCATGTCACATATTGGGACAACAATAGGGGAAAAATTCTTGGAAGAGGAGATGTTGATACCAAAGACTCAACCACTATTGAGAATGTATTGTATGTTGAAGGGCTAAAACATAGTCTTCTAAGCATTAGCCAGCTGTGTGACAAGGGATACAAGGTCAATTTCGGAGCCAACACTTGTACAATTTCAAATGAAATTTTTGGTAAGGTGTTGTTCACTGGAAAAAGGGTAAACAACATCTATCTCTTAGACATTATAAAGAGTTGTTCTGAAAATGAGTGTTTGTTATCTAAAAATGATGAGTCATGGTTGTGACATAGGAGGCTAGCTCATATTCACACAGATCACTTGAATAAGCTAAAGTCTAAGGAACTTGTTTCTGGTTTACCAAACATATTATTTCAAAATAACAGATTGTGTGATGCTTGTGTAAAGGGAAAACAGATTAGAACTACCTTTAAATCAAAAGATATGGTTTCTACAAATAAAGCTTTGGATGTTTTGCATATGGACTTGTTTGGACCATCTAGGACTGCTAGCTTAGCTGGAAATTACTATGCTTTGGTAATTGTTGATGACTTTTCAAGATATACATGGACCTTGTTTCTTGCTTCTGAAAATGATGCATATAAAGCCTTTAAGAAACTTGCTAAGGTTCTGCATAATGAAAATGAAAATAGGGTAAAACAGATTCGTAGTGATCATGGGGGAGAATTTCAAAATGCAAAGTTTGATAGATATTGTGAAAAACATGGAATCACACATAGTTATTCTGCTCCTAGGACACCCCAACAAAATGGTGTTGTTGAAAGAAAGAATAGGTCATTAGAAGAGTTAGCTAGGACTATGCTAAATGAATCTGGTTTACCTAAATATTTTTGGGCTGATGTTGTATACACTGCTTCTTTTGTGCTTAACAGAACATTGATTAGACCCATTCTTAAGAAAACTCCTTATGAATTGTATAAAGGTAGGAAGCCTAGTATAAGTCATCTTAGGGTCTTTGGCTGCAAATGTTTTGTTCTAAACAATGGTAAAGACAATCTGGGAAAATTTGATCCTAAATCAGATGAAGGAATACATATTGGTTATGCTATAAATGGTCATGCTTATAGAGTGTATAACAAAAGATTGCTTGCAGTAGAGGAATCTATACATGTTGTATTTGATGAAACAGATTTTTCTGTGCCCAAATCTGTTCTGGATGTACCTGGTTTGGATGATTTAAGAACCATTTTGCAAAAGAATCAATCTACTGAGCTTGATGCAACTAATCCAAATTCTGTCAAAGAATCTACTGTGAATGCAGGATTGCCTAAGGAATGGAAGACACCCAGGGATCTTACACTAGATAATGTAATTGGTAAAATTGAGAAAGGAGTCTCAACAAGGAACTCACTCAATAATTTCTGCAGAACAGTGGCCTTTGTTTCACAGGTTAAGCCTAAAAGTCTGGAAGAAGCCCTGCAAGACAGCAATTGGATAACAACAATGCAGGAAGAACAGAACCAGTTTGAATACAATGAAGTGTGGACCTTGGTTCCAAGAAAGCATGAGATGAATATCATAGGAACCAAGTGGGTGTACAGGAACAAGATGGATGAACATGGGGCTATCACTAGAAATAAAGCAAGGCTGGTTGCTAAAGGTTATAACCAAGAAGAGGGGATTGATTTTGGTGAAACCTATGCACCAGTAGCACGTCTTGAAGCTGTCAGATTACTTCTAGCATTTTCCAGCATACAAGGTTTCAAGCTGTTTCAAATGGATGTCAAGAGTGCATTCCTAAATGGTTACATCAATGAAGAGGTGTTTGTATCTCAGCCTCCAGGGTTTGAAGATCACAAAAATCCAGAACATGTGTACATGCTTAAGAAGGCCTTATATGGATTGAAGCAAGCACCTAGGCAATGGTATGAGAGGCTAAGTGAATTTCTGCTCTCTCAAGGATATAGTCGTGGAAATTCTGATAAAACTCTCTTTATAAAGAAGAAAAGAGAAGACAGTATACTTGTGCAAGTCTATGTAGATGATATTATCTTTGGATCCACAAATGAGGAAATGTGTGAAGACTTTGTGAAAACCATGAAAAGTGAGTATGAGATGTCAATGTTAGGAGAGATGAATTTCTTCCTTGGACTACAAGTTAAACAACTCAAGGATGGAATTTTCATAAGCCAAGAAAAATACTGCAAGGAGCTTCTTAAGAGGTTTGATATGGATCAATGCAAAGCAATCAACACTCCTATTTCAACAAGCTGTCAGCTGGATCAAGATTCTGCAGGAAAATCAGTGGATCAAACTAAGTATAGGGGTTTAATTGGTTCCTTATTATACTTAACTGCCAACAGGCTTGACATTATGTTTGTTGTGTGCTTATGTGCTAGATATCAATCTGCTCCAAAGGAATCACACTACAATGCAACAAAGAGAATTCTGAAATACTTGCAAGGATCTAAGGATGTTGGATTATGGTATCCTAACAATGTATCTTTAAATTTAACTGGTTTTTCAGACTCTGACTTTGCAGGTTGCAAGCTTGACAGAAAAAGCACAAGTGGGACTTGTCACATGCTTGGATCAAGCCTAATCTCTTGGCATTGCAAGAAACAAGCTTGTGTTGCTCTTTCTACAGCAGAGGCAGAATACATAGCTGCCGGAAGTTGTTGTGCTAAAACCTTATGGTTAAGGCAGCAACTAAGTGATTTTGGAATTTTGCTAAATTAGATACCTATAAATTGTGATAATACTAGTGCCATAAATCTGTCTAAGAATCCTGTCATGCACTCAAGGACTAAACATATTGAAATTAGACATCACTTTCTAAAAGAACATATAGCTAATGGAACTTGTGATATAAAATTCATTGGTACTGAATTTCAATTAGCTGATCTATTCACTAAACCACTTGCTAAAGATAGGTTTTATTTTCTTCTAAATGAATTGGGTATCATTAGCTTAAATTGTCCTCTGCAGTAGAAATTTCAATATGTTGTTTTATATTTTAACATGTTTTGTTCCCTGTTTCAGAATCACAGCTGTGACTAGGAAAGAGAAAGATTTACTTTTTCTCTCTCTCACTTTATCTTTGACTGCTTTTACGGTTATTAACCAGCAGGTCTATGCCAATTAATGTGTGGGTATCCTAACTGATTGGATATTGTGTAGGTGCAACATATTTGATTTTCCAAAATCTGGTTCCAATATATTCTTACGTGAATCCACACCTGAACCTGCTGCCCCATAGGAATAAAATCTGTAGCATATCTGATAGATTTGATTTTTCTTCAAAACCCATAATTCTTGAAATCTGATCAAATTGTCTTGCTTTAATATTTGTGATTTTCAAAATTTGGTTTAAAGACTCTATATAAACCTAGCACAAATCAGCTTTTCTCTCACACCTTCTCATCTGTGCTATAAGTTGTCCAGGTTCACATTTGCTCCACTACAGGTTTCGTTTCTGTTTTGAGTGATAATCTTAACTGCAATTTTTTTCTAGCTGGAATTGTATATTAATAAACTGGTGCAGGTAACAACAGATTGAGCATGGCATCCTCATCACACAGAAAGAAGAAATCCAAAGAGCAATCCAGCAGCAACCAAGGTATTCTGGAGAAATGGTTTGCTGGAGATTCTGAAGCAATGACAAGGTTCATCCATGAGACAAGTAGAAAGCAAGTCAATGCGCCCAAAGTGCTGGAATTCTCTTGGTTGAGAGAAGAAAATCTGACTGAAGCAAAAACCTTGCTCAAGCATCAAAAGCTGAAGAACTTCTTAGAAATGAATGGAAATGTCTATCCAGACTTGGTGAAAGTATTCTACAGCAACTTGGTTCAAGATGGCAAGAATTTGGTCTCCCATGTGAAAGGTGTGAAGCTGAAAATTACAAGAGAAATATGGAGCAATGTGGGAGGAATCAAGTACTCTGGAATGAAGGTTAGCAAAGGGAACACTGCTGGAATTCAGGGATTCAACAAGATGCAGTTTTACAGAAGTTGTGTTAGAAACCCAACTGAACCAGTAGCTAGATTCCATGTTGGAAATCTCACAATCATTCCAAGACTCCTAGCCTACATCATTGCTTGGCAGCTTACTCCAAGAGGAAGTAATCATGCAACTCTCCATGAAGAAGATTTGATTCTGCTGTACTGTATCATGAACCGACTCAAGGTAAATTGGGTGAGTACAATGGAGGAGCATATGCTCAAATCCACAAGGTTACCAGACTATCGTTTTCCATATGCTATTTTTGTGTCAAAGCTAATCGATTATTTTGAAGTTGACACTACAAATGAGAGAAATGACACCATTAAGGCAACTAGTGAAATAGACAACTCTACTCTCTTGAAGATGGGGTTTCAAAAGGAGGATGACAGCTGGGTATTTAGAAGGAATGCTGCAAACAAAGCTGAAAATGAAGCAGCTGATCCAGCAAATGAAGAAGAAGAAAATGCTGATGGAGTGCAGCACATGAATGAATCACCAGTGCACTCTGCTGGACATGAAGATGTTGCTGCTACAAGTCAAAATGCAATGGTTGCATATGAGGAACCTGAGTACAGAGGTGAACCTCTGTCCATGTTTGAAAGACAAGTGCTAAGCAGGCTGGACACACTCACATATGAGCAGAAGGCACACTATGAAATGACTTACGCCAGGTTTCAGCACTTGGATGACCAACTTGAAGGAGTTCAAGTGCAGCTAGTTGAGCTCTACTACAATGACAAGTGATCCTATATCTAAGTCTTTAGCTTTTATATGTTGTTGAACAATTTGGATTTAATCTGTTTGTCTTTATTCTGCACTGTTTTTTAGTTGATTTTATTGAGGTTTGTAATAGAACTTAATACTGGATTTATAGTTTGAACTGTGATGAATGGCTTGTATGTTTTTTTATCCCATGTTTTATTCTGTTTGATGAATCCAAAGGGGGAGAAGAACAGCTCACAGAAAGCTCATAAAAGTTGATGTTCTGACTCAAGCTACATGGAGGTAGCCCAAAACTCACAACTGCTCAATTCTAGTTTTATGTCTAAAAATTTTGTGCAGGTTTTGGCAGTTAGTCTAATACAGATTGTGATCATCAAACTATATTGTGCAAAGGGGATTTGTCTCCATCAAACAGGGGGAGATTGTTGAAGATGGATGAAGCCTCTTCTCTACCTAGTGTTAGTTTGTGTTTGATGTAGAAAATAGCTAGTTTGTTGTAAAGTTTGTAATAGGTTTAGATGATCTTGTATGTAGGCTTGTGGTTGTGTAAGGTTGCCTTTTGCTACATGATCTATCCTAGATGCCTAACCAAGCCTAGATCAAGCACATGAAGTGGTTAAAAGTGTTTCCAAAAGCTTTTTAGAGTTTTCTCCTAAAATCAGGATACTGCACAAAAATGAATCTGTTTCTTTGTAAAAGAACAGGTTTATTCTTTGGTCTGCTGAAAGGTTTTTCGAAAGTTAGTTAGGGCACCAAAGGTACAACTCAGACAGTTATTTCAGTTAGCTGAGTTGGCAGTTTTCACAAAATAAATCTGTTAAGTTCAAAACTTAATCTGTTGTTTTCATAACAGCTTTTCAACTGTTTTTTTGAAAAGAAGTTAGAAACTATTTTCTATATAAAGAAAATCCTCTCTCACATGAAAGGATGCTGAGCAATTACGTTTTTGACAGAGATCAAACATTTTCTATGTGAGAAGAAGGATTGTAAGGTCTTTTTGAAAGGTTTTCCAAAGGAATTTTCAAGTGTGCTTGTTCTAGGAAACCTTTGATCTTGGTGAAGGTGCTGGTGCAGTTCTGCAGCAAATTGAACTACTGGTTTTGAGTTCTTGCATCTTCTTTTCAGGTGTAATCTTTCCTTTATTCTGGTTTGTAAAGGTGTAAGTGTTAGTCACTCCTTGATAGGGTTTCTTGGAGTGCAAGGTGTGCTGAAATAGGGTTTTTCAGCATTGGTTGTATTGTTCTTGTAGTGTTCAAGAACTGATGTGTTTGTAAGTAATTGGTACTGTTTTTAGTGAATTCCACCTTGGGGTAAGGTGAAACTGGATGTAGCTCTGTATGAGTGAACCAGTATAAAAACTTGGGTGCCTTTACTTCTCACCCCTGCACTCATTTCTGGTTTTGCTTAATTCTGTCAAGAACCAAATCTGTTCTTTTGAAATTGAATCTGTTAATTCTGGGTTTAATAAAAACTGTTCTTCCTGATTTGTTAAAGCTCTCTGATCACAAACAAGGCAGTGGTATATGATGTTTTTAATTGATCTGTGAACAAATAGTCTATTCATTAAAACCGGAGAAAGAGTCATTCTCCTTAAAATCTTGTGTTGAATGAATTTGATTAATTTCTGAGCATAGCTGTATTCTTCATACTCGTAATATCTAATTAATCTGATTCTATTATAACCCTCTGTTGATCACAATTTTAATTTGAACAAATTCAAATTGTGCTAGACTGCTCTGAAGAATCAATCTGTTTCATGTAAAAACAATTTGTTCTTTTGCCTCTGATATACTGAAAATTGTGTGTTCTTGCGAAAATTTTATAAGCTCAATTCACCCCTCTCCTCTTGAACTTAGACTCTAATAGACCCAACAACTAGAAGGTATAATGCCAAAGTGATACTGAGAAGTTTTAACAAAAATGACTTGGTATGGAGGATGATAATGGAAATCCTAAAGGATGCAACACATGGAAAATACGCCTCCAATTGGGAGGGACCATTCAGAGTTACTGAAAACTTGAGAAATGAAGCATATCGGCTTGAAGAGATAAATGTCAAGCAAATAGAACGTACATGGAATGCAAGTCATCTGAAACATTACTTTACTTAGAAGTTTAATGTATTGACAAAATCAATGAAGCATTTCATCGTGAAGTTTAATATTATTCTATTCATTGTCCATTTCATTTTTTATCTATCAGTTAAGGAAGTTTTCATTATAAGTGAATCCCTACTGAATGCAAGCAAATATCTCAATTAAGGCAACTTTCACCATAAGTTCATCCCTATCGAAAGCAAACAAATCTTTCAGTTAAGGAAGCTTTCACTACTAAGTGAATCCCTGCCGAATATGAATGATCTTATATGTTAAAAAAGATTTCATTTTATGTTAAGGAAGTCTTCAAAATAAATGAATCCATACCCAATGATTAAATTGATTTAAGAGCATAAATTTAAAAAAAAAATACTAATTAGAAAGTCACAAAGTTCATAACAAAGGGTTAAGTGTATTACAAAGTCAATCAAAAGATAATACACTTAGAAAATAAAAAGAAAAAAATACATTAATCAATATCAACAAGCTCATTACCCTCACAGTTCTCGTTGTTTCCGACAGTAGCATCTTAATTTTCATCTTCATCTTCATCAAGAATGTCCAAATAGGCATTAATTGACGTTTGTGAAAATCTTTCATCACATCAAAATTCCTTCCATTGATAGGAATTTTATAGAAGTATTCGGCCTGTTGAAGAGCTTTAGTGAAGCCAAGTTTATGTTGTTCCAAAACATATTGTTGGGCTACCTCAACTTCTTTTTCAGCTTTCTCTCAGCGAGTTTGCTCAGAATGATAAGAGATTGTCATTCTTGATAGTTCTCGACTAACGTTTTCCATTTCATCTTGAAGTCGGTTTTATTCGGTAGTCAAATCTTCAATCTTCTTATTCAAGGATTCTTTATTTGACCACACTTCTA
Source organism: Phaseolus vulgaris (assembly GCF_051622355.1). Lineage (NCBI taxonomy): Eukaryota > Viridiplantae > Streptophyta > Magnoliopsida > Fabales > Fabaceae > Phaseolus > Phaseolus vulgaris. Next base: position 8,832,952 of record NC_143508.1, read on the forward strand.
ATGCACATCTGACATATCTTTCATCTTTTCGGTCAAAGAAGTATTAGCATTAAGAGTCGCTTCAAGAGTTTGAGTCGCATAAGCCAATTCTTTCTTCAAACGCTCAAATTCAGAAGTTGTACACCCTTTGCGGTCTCTTCAACAAGTCTTTTACAAACCAACAGAGTTTAAGTCGTAAGTTCAACAACAATATTAGATAGATCTTTCGAAGAAGAGTTTCAAAAAATTCTCTTTCTCAAAACTACTTAAGCTAAAGAATAAAGACTCTGAAAGCTTCAACGAGGAACTGAAAAGGCCAACAAGTAAAGGTAATGAGGACCCATCATGTTGACCTCTTGCAGGAGATCGATTAGAAGAATGAGATCGACGGTTTGAATCATCTCTCTACTTATGCTTCTGAGAGGTATTGCCTTTAATATTAGCTTTCAGTTGAACTTGAGTGATGGGAGTCACAACAACAACAACCTCAGGTTCTTCTCGAGTTTGGGCATCATGGGAAATGCAGTCGTCTTATTCCGTAAGGGTAAGTTACAAAAATAATTCTTGCCCTTTTTGCTAGCAGTAGCCATGATACCTGAAAAATATGAAAAAAAATAGCAAAGTTAAAAAGCCAGAATCGAAAAGAAAATATATTGAAGAAGTCATCCTCAAGACGAGGAGATAAATAAATGCGAAGAAGACTCTAAGTAGGAAGATTTTGGAGAAGATCATTAAGAACAGATAACGTCTCCTAGTCATCGACAATCACTAAAGATTGAGGCCAAAGTTTTGTTTCAAAGGAGTGTTAGTCCAATAGAAAGGAAACTTAGGTTTATCTCCATCATAGAAGTAGTTACGACCATCCTTTCAACAAACACTTTAAAAAATCCACACTTAAAATTCTTATACGAAGATGAGAAGGGAACCAAAAGAGTAGCTTATGCTTGGCTTATCAAAGATAGCCAACCTGCTCGTTTTCCAGATCGAGTACTATAAAAGTAGAGAAAGACTTGTGGGCTCACTTTTAAATGTAAAAATTTACATATAAGCTGAAAGGCTTGAACGACTGCCCAACTATTCAAATGAAGTTGAGTTGGGGCAAATTTAAAACACGAAGAACTTTGATTTGAAATTCGTCCAATGGAAATCTCGTATGTATATCGATAAGCAAACATGAATAAAAGTAGAGAAAATCCTCAGTCGAATCTTCTCGACCATGGCAAACATTATCAATAGCCCAACATCTTCAAAAGGCAACGACGTCTTAATTAGAATGAGGTTCGTTAAAATCTGCATGTGATACAAAATATCGACCATCGGTATTGAGATAAATAGTCACGAACATGAAAATCAACCCCTTCATAACCACGTCTCAAGCTCCAATTTTCTTCTGCTCTTTCGGCTCTTTCTTCCACTAAATTTGGAGACTCTTCTTTAGTACCAACACTCCCTTGGTCAGCAGGAAATGAATTATTAGTTGATTCCATATGCGAAGAGCTTAAGGGAACCGTTATCAGTTCTTTAATGACATTCCGGTCACTATCACTCGAAAAATACTCTAACATTGAAACAAAGCTGAAAGAAGACATGCCTAACAATACAAGAACAAATTAGCAGTTAAAACCGAAAGCAAAATCCAAAAGCTCTCAAATGACAGAAGAATATATGTGCACCACAGTTGAAAATGAAAACCTATTTGTAGAAACACTCAGTGTTTGGAAGGTCAAACGATGCTAGAATCCAACCGTTAAATTTCATAGAATTAAACGATTTAGAATCTAAGACCTTTCAAATCAATATGAAAAGTAATAATTAATGCGCACGAACCTCAAGAACAAAAGTGATTGCATGCAGAAAAATCGTTAAAACCAATAAAACAATTAATAATGACTACATTTATCTTTAGGATCTTTGTCAAAGATTTTTCCTCAATCCTCGGGTATAGTGAACTAACCATGCCGAAAGGCCGGAAGAACGAAAAGATTGATCAACGAAAACCTTGTGTGGAAGGACAAATACATATGTCAGTATAAATAGAAGACACGTAAATATAATTAATAAAGTTAATTAAATATTAAAGACAAAATTACAATGTAAAAAATTAATTAAGAAAAGATAAACAGAAGTTTTAATCTCAGGTGACAAACTCAATAGGCCCATTGGTAAGTAGTATAAATAGATATCATATTTAATTCAATAGTTAGATTTTAAATGAATGATTAAGACAAAAACATTGACTTAAGCTTCAAAAAATTCCTGTAAGTACCACACCTTATATCGGTAGTGTTGAGTGATAATCCAAGAAATACGAGTGATCGAGAGAAAGAGTTGACGGAGAAAAGGAGAACAAATAAAAATGAAAAAGAAGTTGAAGACCGACAAACACTCTCCTCTATCATTTATGTAAATACATACATATAATTATTGGTTTAATCTTCCTAATAAACCCATTAAATCACCAAAAGAAAAAATACAACATGCTGAAAAGGAGAAAGACAACAACTCACCTTTACTTGAAGATAAAAGAGAGTGTGTAATTTCTTTATTAAAAAAGGAAATAAAAAACTGAATACAGTTATTATAGGAATGTGACAGTTTTGTAATAGTTAAAGAATAAAATGTTTATATATTAAAAGGTAAAATAGGAAATAATATGGAATGAAGTCGTGTTACTGCAACGATTGTATTCCTTAATTTTAATGTACAATGTAGTGTATTATTTAAGAAAAAAATTGTATTATTTAAGAAAAAATATTTAATATATTGTATAAATTTTTATATAAAAATATTATTTATAAAATTAAAAATTAAAATTGTGTAATTGGGAAATAAATAAAAACAGTAGGTAATTTTTTAGAAATTATAAAAAAAAGATATATTAGAAATCTAAATATTAGTATTTAAATATGGAAAATTTGAAAAAAAAAAATCTATAAATTTAACTCAAAATGAAGAAAAAAATAATACAAATTGTAATTAAATTATAATATAAATATTTGTACATTAGATCAAATATTTTTTTCTATAAATATCACACGTTAATTTTCTCGTTTATCTTCGGTATAAATATCACACATTAATCTTCTCGTTTATCTTCAGAATAAGGTGAAAATAGATCATCATTATTATCACAATTATTATTAATTCTTGTGATTTATAATTTTATTATTTTTCAATATTCCACTAAATAATCAAACAAATATTAATATATAATTACATAAAACTAACAAACTAATGTTCATGCTATTACTTTCACAATTTTCATAACGATTTCTATATTTTTAAAATAAATTATTTTGAATTTTATAAAATTACCTATTGATCATATTTTGTAATAATTGCACAAGAATAATTTGTACATTTCACAATAATATTTTCGAATAAAAAAATATTAAAAAATACTAATATTTTTTTTATATAAAATCACATATATTAATATTAACATAAATAAAAATAATAATTCAATGTAAAAATTGTGTTAAAAATACACTACTTCACTCTATTATAAAAAATAATTAAAATCGTGACATGACTTAATTTAAAACAAAATAAAAAATCTGAATTAGGCCTAAAGTCGTGCTATATTCTCTTAACTTTATTTTAACAAATATAAAGTCGTATTATTTTTTTGCAAGACTTATTCGTAATAAAACTGTGTTACACGATTTATCCATATAAATATATATTTTTTAATTTGTCAATATTCTTTGGAAAACTGGACTTTTTTTTTTGTTAAAAAATGGTTTTTGATATGACATGTTATGACTGTAATTGTTTGAGTGGTGGTTGGCAAACAAAGTTCATCATAGCTTACAAGGAATCAAGTAGAAGGTAGTTGAACTTTAACTTTCTACCTTTAATTTTTCAAGTACTACTCTTATTATTCTATATTTTCCATACTCATAGACTCATAGCTGCTATATAGGATAGCTATTTAAAAAGATGTAGATTATTATTTTAAATGAGAGAATATTACTTTGAGAATATTTTTTTAACCTCTAGTTACATCAAATTTAAGAATATTCTATAAGTTTTTCATTTATTTTAAATAGGCCTTTTTATCACTTTATTTATAAAAATCGACATTTTAACTTAAGTAAACGAATTTTATTGCAAAAACATGATAAAAAAAAACAGTTATTTCGATAATTTTTTCAAGGTACTTAAATTTAAAAATCAACAAAAACATCCATTGTATTGGGTAATGGGTAAATGGATGTGGTTGTACGTGTGAAAAGTGACATTGTGGATAATCTGCGAAACTTCGTCTCTGTCGTAAGTTTATTTGGATTAACTTAAATATTAATTTATTATCCTAAGATACTATTGCTGATTAAAAAAAAATAATCCTAAGATACAATTTTAATTGCCAAGTTTTTCTTTTCCGAGGCAATGTTTAGAAGGTTTTAAATAATTTTATACATTTTTTTCAAAATGATTTTGTAATTAAGCTTTAAACTGGAACTCAAGAAAACATGTTGCTGTTATTTATTTATTTATTTTAAACAACTTAAATGATTTTAATATGTTATGTGATAAGAGATTGGTATCACTTTCTTAAAAAAGAGATTACTATCACTATGCAAAATTTTATCCAATTCAGATTGAGTCAGATGTTTCAGTTATTGATGTTTGGAGGACAATTTGAGTTGGAATTGTGAGTGAAATTTGGAAGCATAGAAACTCGGTCATCTTTAATGGAGGAGTGGCAGATGTATTAGAAATTTTTGCCTCAACACAAGTAAAGGTGTAGTCTTGGATATCTGCAAAGTCACGCGAAGTTTATTTTTCCTACCCCTGTTGAGTTCTGGATCTTTGGCATGTATACGGATGATTCAGTAAAGCTAGTTAGCGCGTTTGGTTTGATTGGTCCTTTGTCCGGCGGTTTTGCGTGCCGAGTTAGGAGTTGGATTCTATGTGTTATTGTAAAAGAGTTTGACCACCCCTGAAGTGGTTCCCATTTATTTATTTTTATTGTGATAAAAAAAACTATCACTTAATTGATTAGGAAGAACTTTTAGTACATATTTAACAATTAAATTCAAAGTTAACACCATTTGATTAAACTTACCGAGTTGTTTATTTAGTTTAATTAAATGTTTTGTTATTAAAAATAATAAATTTAGTAGCAAAATATATCTTTTTATAAATATTGTTCATCTTTAATACTAACAATTTTGTTATATTGAGGGAACAAACCTAAAAGCTACAAAAGAACATATTATGACATAGAGGCCATATAATATCTCTAATAAAAAACAATTTAATCTTGCTTTTATATTTAAACAAGAATCTGATTAATGCTAGAACAATATATATTTTTGAAACCCTAAGTCCAAGCTTGTTAAAGAGTTTTAAGCACCCCAGAATTCATTGGACATAAGATAACATTTGAGGATCTTATAGATTTCTCCTGAAACCATTGACCATTGCCATTTATTATTTCAAAATAACGATATGAAAAAGGTTTGAATCCCACCAACTTAAACTCATTGATGATCCTGCACTCAACTTTTTCATGGTAGATTATACAGTGGTGAAGTGTCCTATAACCAATGATCACGTGGAAGGATAGATTGTCCGGTAGTAATAATAATGTCTTTTTTTTTTTGTTGTTAGTTGGGATTTTATGGTAACTTTAACTGTTATGTTTTTTGGTCTTACTTCAACATTTAACACTGAATTTCTCATAGTATAAAAATATGGGGCATTCTTTTTTTATTTATTTATTGATCTATTTAGTTTCGCATCTATAATTTGCATGGATTAAATATGGAGCGCGATAACTCAATCTTCAAGTTTGTATAATAATAATAAAAATAATGTTTTTTTTTTGTACATTTCTTAAAAAAAAAAATCACTCACATTCAGAAATTGAATTTCAAAAGTGAAAATAATTATTCAATTATATGTGATAAAATAATTGTTCTGACAAGATTATTTTAGAATATTTTTTCTTCTTCAATTTTTGTTTTAGAAATTTACTTTTATGTTATAAAAATTAAATTATGAAATTGATGAGATGCATGAAGAAAATTATGAAATAGAGGAAGAAACATCTTAATAAAAATGTTTAATTACCTTTTTTGTTCCTACATTTAGAGTCAATAGGCAATTTAGTATAGTGGTTTTTAAAAAAATTCAATTTGGTCCTTAAGTTTTTTAAAATGTAGTCAAAATGGTCATTTTTGTTAAGTTGCACCAAATAACGTTAAGTAGTGCTTATGTGGCAGAGAGGTGCCAATTGACGTGGATGGTGGTTACATTAGTTTAATGAATACTAAATTAGGGGTTTAGGGTTATAGTGATTTGAATTGGGGATTACGAATTTTGAATTGAAAGCACGGTTTAGGGTTTTCTTGCGTAAACGTTTTTGGTTGTTGCCTTGTTCCCAGAAACGAGTGAGTTAACATATAGGAGGGTCACCGTTTGTGGTGGAGTCGGTGATTGTGGAGTTCGTGGGTGTAGCTCAGTTTGTGGTGGAAATGTGTGCCTATAGATCTGCATCTGTATCATCATGCATCTGTAACCGAATGGAAGTGTAGCAACAACGATCGAATTCTAGCCATGGTGGTGGAGCAGGACGACTTTTGTTGCTCCCATTTGCGATTGTGGGAAATTTACGGTTTTGAGAACCGCTACAACTGTCAAAAATTGTGGGAGACAATTTTGGGGGTGTCCAAAGTACAAGGTGAGATGTATTAAACTATGGTTTATGAAAAAAAATGCATTGGTATTGATTTTTTGGTTATCGTTTTGTCTAATATAGAGTAGGAGTGGCGTAAGCATGGGATGCAATTTTTTTAGATGGTGTAAGTGCATTGAAGACATTGGGGATGACAAAGATGAAACTATTGCTAGACAAAGAAACAAGATTTGTAGCTTGGAAAAACTTTTGAAGATGGCAAGAAAGTGGATAAAGATGTTGTTAGTACGGTTGTGTGTTGTTGTAATAAACATTGCTATGTTGATTATTTTCTTAAAATTCCCATGAGTGACGTATGAATGTATATTTTGGTTGTGATTATGATTGAAAGAGTTAATGTAATATGTATTAGTGTATTGAGTTCATTATGTTCAGTATGTAATATGTATCCCGAAATTTTGTATCAATGGAAAATGAATTTTAGTAAGTGGTTGGCATAAAAGTTATGTACTATTTTCTTGTTTTCTGGTGCTGCATAATTTTGGTGTTGCATAAGTCTGGTGTAGTTTTATTTTGATGCCTTGTATTAATAGAGCAACAATTTTATTGGCTTGGCAGAGAACCTCTTTACTACTAGAGGTTCCACTTTTAAGATTAGAATTATAGGAAGTAGCATGAAGTAGTGGATAGCATGGGGTGCAAAGGAATTGGAAAAGGCATAGTAATGTGTGAATCTATATGTGCTTTAGCAAGAACAGGATAATATATTGTGCTACAATTGTAAGATTATTGTTGGCATATAAGAATGTACATGTAACCTATGAATTCCTATCCACACCAATATTTAGCAAAGCCACATTAAACGATGACTTTTAAAGTCACTCCTCCTTTGAATGCTAGCCTGGTGACTGGAACTTCTAGCATTCAAACTTTTATATTCAAAGCTATATAAAAATGTGCACCATTTGATAACTTCTAGAATAAAAATCTGCACTTTTTGTATCTTAGGTGGAAAATTTGCACTTTGGCCTACAATTCAATATTTGAATAGCTTGAGTGCAGATTTTAGTTTACCATACTCTACAAAAAAACGTGTATAATGCGGCGGTTATTTTCGCAAAAACTGGCGTTCGCCGCATTATACGTCTGTGGCGGTACCGCGTATCGCCTGAATTCTTGCCGCCACAAAGTTTAATGTGACGGTCAATTGAGAACCGTTGTAGCAGACGCCATATTATGCATTGTATAAAGTGGCAATTTTAAGCGTGTAATTGGCGTAAGTTATAAATGTCATAATTTTAAAACTGGATAAACCAATTCTAACATAAATAGTGGCAGTTATAACCGCCACTTAATACTGTCATAACTGTCATAATTCGAATATTAAATATTTTATTTTATTTTTAATGTTTATAATAATTTATTTAATTCTATTTTATAATTTTATTTCATAATATTATTTAATTTCATATTATAATTAAACTTTAATTTTATTTTTAACATTTATACTAATTTATTTAATTTTATTTTATAATTTGATTTTATAATATTAATCAATTTGATATTATAATTAAATTTCATTACACAGTTATGTTTCATAATATAATTAAGTTATAACATAAACTAATTTCATAATATAATTAAAATTGATAAATATAATAATCAAAAGATGAGTTTATTCATTCATTGAAAGAACAAAGTTGATAATGTTAAACTAATCCAAACAAGTAAATTAAATTGTGAAAATATAAATTGTTTCACTTTCTAAACATATTACAAGTAAATTCTCAATCCTAATTTGTCTTACAATGCATTTGGCTCCTTACAACTACAAGTTCAGTTGTCATATGTTCTACCTTTTCTTCAATATTTGTTGAAGACCCACCACTAGAGGAACCATTATTCATATTGCTTACCCTTGTTGTGGATTTCCTGAAAGCAAGGGTAGAACAAGCTCCATATGAAAGTCCTATGACCCTCCCTAAATGCTTCTTTCCAAAAATGACACCAACGGGATCATTTGGAGATATATGTGATGCAATGTCTGGATTTTCCAGCATTAGCTCATCAATTTTATCCTACATAAAAATGGAAGCATTCAACATTAACGCTCGTCTTCCCAAAATAGTGTCCAATATAGTCCAAGATAGTATCCAAAATAGCTCAAAACAATTCAAAACAGTCCAAAATAGTATATACCCATGGCAGACACAATATGTTCCCAAAACAGTCCAAGACAGTATCCAAAATAGCCCAAAACAATCCAAAACACTCCAAAACAATATATACCCATGGTAGAGACAATATGCTCCCAAAACAGTCTAAGAAAGTATCCAAAATAGCCCAAAACTTCCAAAACAGTCCAAAACAATATATACCCATGGCAAAGACAATATGTTCCCAAAACAATCCAAAATAGTCCAAAACAATATCCAAAATAGTATGTCTCAAAAACAGTATAACATTCTTCTAAGCTTTCATTCTCTTCACCCCAATATAGCATGCAATCTTTTGGACATGCTGGTATTTTGACATAATTAAGACCAAGTTTGTTAATCACATTCTTGGCCTCATAAAATGAGTTAGGAAACTTAACATGTTTAAATGCGTCCTTTAGCAAGTCTAGAATCATGGTCATTGCGTTATCACTCATTCTACACATGCATTTTATATGATACAACTTCAACATGAATAATGACTTCGAATACTTGGTACAACCTTCATATAGTGGTTTGTTATTGTCCTTCAACAACGCATCAAAGTTTGTATTTCCTTCACCATGCAACATATCATCTTGTACACCATCATCTTGAGTACCCTCATCAATGTGATCATCGTGGTGCCCCACAAACACAAATGCATCGTTCAACATGTCTTCCATTGGATTACGAGATTCTGTGACATCTTCAATGACATGCGCACTTGGAACAACCACTGACTCATTTCCGCTTAGTCCTTCACCGTGCATATACCAAGTTTAGTAGTTTTGAGGAAACGTACTACATGTTAAGTGTTCTTGAACTACATCCCTTGTTTGCCACTTATTGAAACCACACTTTGAACACGAACACTTTATGACAACACCATTAGCATGTCCAAATGCAAATTCCAAAAATTCATTCAAACCATTTGCATATTCAATTGTGTTTCGTGGTTTAGAAATCCAACTTGTATCAAATGGCATGACTACTAAACAAAACACCATAACAAAAAATTACTTACATAAATGTGTTAACTACATAAAATAGTTAATCGGAACTTACACTTACCAAACTAGCTTTTGGTAAATTTTATGGGTTACACAAAAATTTTGCAAGTACTTGGATCATACAAGCACATTATACAAGCAATCTGTACGCTTGAAAACAGATTTGTATGGTTGAATATAAAGTTAGATCCAAACCAATTTGCAAGTTGGTTTTGATCGATTGTTATCTCTATAAATTTCTTAATCATTATATAAATAACCATTATCAAATAAAGAACATGTTGATGATGCAAACGGTTTTTCAAGGTGGGTTCATATTGGTTCAGCCGCAAGGCCAACAAGGAGTTTAATCATCAACTTAAACCAGTGACAGGTTTCGATGAATCAATGTTTATCAAATAACAAGTGATCTTTTCAATAATGTAGAATTATTCAAGATACCAACAATATTTTATATCTGCAAACATGAAATACTTCTTCAACATAGAAATTTGAGTTTCTTAAATATGGAAAATTAGTCTATAAGCTAACACAATGCAGTCAAAATTTAACTACCAGTTATTCAAGGTTTGACAAGATCTAAGGTTAGCCATATACAAATGTGGTTACACAAGCTCAAAAACAATAAAACTACAATAACAATATCTTGCAAATGGTTAAAACCGACTCATGCTTAAGGTAGAATAAAAATAAATGGCTAAACCTATAATAAATTCCTGGGGTTGGAGCTGAATTTGCAATATTATCCTGGAACAGTATGGTGTAAGAAATAAAATAGACCTGCAAGAAGAACAAAAAAATAACACGTTACACATTGGAAAGTACATAAAAGTAACCTTTAAGATCTAATTTTTAAACAATGCAGACATACAAGAACAAGTTGAGATAATTCATTTTATAGAGTTCAATGGTGTCTTCAATTTTAGTTGAGCCTAATTCAGTACAGTATTTCTCATACCTATATAAGCTTTACTATGGTCATATCCACCATTGATGTGAGATCTCAATAAATACTAACAACCTATAATCAATATCTTAACACTCATTCTCAAGTTTAAGCTAGTTATGAGTAGCAAACTAAAGTGGAAAGTGAATGCAACCAAGGACCAAAACAACTTAGTCAATCATGCCAAATTACTTAGAAAACTATCATACCCCTTGAATAACAAACCATCAATATACTGTAGTTATCTTGGATTTGAATAGAAGAGTGGGCATCAGCAGAATAAATATTAATAATAGACTAGGCTACAAAAAGTACGAACTTACCAAACACCAGCTAAAATAATGTACCTTGCAGAATTTTAGAAAATTTTCTTAAGCTCCCAAATTTCTCAATATAAAAATGGTATAATGGCATTAGTTAGAGGATACAACAATTATTAAATAAAAAACAATCCAAAACAAAATCTGCAACCCAACCGAATCTACAACAATAAATTATATATGACATGATACATATATAAACTACACTCAAACAACTTTAAAGCAGAAACCCCCTGGTCAACAACCTCAAAAGGATCCTAATGCCTCTAAACCCAACCATGAACTGCAAGATGCAAGATAGTAATAAATAGGAACCTAAAAGATAAGATAAAAGACAAAATTATGTGACTAAGAGCCCATAACCCAAGCTGACTTTATCAATTCCATCAACAAATATCTACCCTATCACAGAAACACCTCCCACATGTGATGCATGTGCTTAATTACCTCTGTTACTGTAGAAATCTTCTAGGGGAAGACTTGGGTCCACTAAACACCAAAGAACATTGAGTTTAAAAGAAAAAGAAAAGATGGACCAAAATTAAAGACTAAATTTGTCAAGCACTTGGAAGCATAAAAAAGTCCTGCGGAAATGAAAGAGAGCCACAATCGCAATTTTCAATAAAAAAGATGGACTTTTATATTTTTTCTTCCTGGATCTTGGATTAACTTGGCAACTTTTGCAAATGCCATGTACCATGATCTAAATGTTTTTTGTATACAACATATATAGTGAATAATTTCAGCTTCTATAATTTAAACATACTTATATTTAAAAGGCTTGTTATATCATCAACTCTGTTATACTTAAAAGGCCTATTCCATTATTCATGCATTTCAACTTCCATTGTCAAGCAAGAATTTAAGGATCTTAGAAACAGAATCAAAAACTTGTTTGTAAGACTTAAACTTTAGGTGAGTAGGTCCATCTTAGAAGAAACCATCAAATATTTGACTATATTAAACTGATTTTCCATATAAACTAACCATCAAGAGTAAATCAAATAATAAAATACTCTAGTACTAAAGCACAAAAATAGTGATGTTATCCCTAAGTATTAAATTTGTGATGAAGAGAAAAATTTTTAGCTACTCTAAGTTCACAAGAAAATTCAATTCAATTCAAGAGAGAATACAAGACAATTATCATACAAGACAAAACAATATACAAATAAATCATGGGAGTAGAATCTGGGAACATGTAGGCCTTTGAATTTGTGGTAAACTTCAGAACTTGGTTCACTCTACAAAGCAAAAACACATCAAACTTGTAATTTTGTAAGGAGTGTGCGTTGCACAATCAATGAACAAGAATCAGAAGTACGATTTCGAACAATTTCAACCTATAACGATTTCAAACAATAGATTCCCAAGACAGAGGTTTAGAGCGCGCGAGCACAAACCTGAAACAACCTTGCGCGGAGGCGGCAATGCTGGATAAAGGAGTGAGCGTTAAGGTTTCGTGAAGGTCAGAGGAACAACCTTGCGCGAAGGCGGCAATGGCGAATAGAGGAGTGAGCGTTAGGGTTTCGTGAAGGTCGGAGGAGGGTTAGTGAAAGTCGCATAAAGGTTTCGTGAAGGTCGCATGAGGGTTTTGTGAAGGTCGCGTAAGGGTCGTAAAGGTTGCGTTAGCAGACAAAGAGGGAAGAGAGTTAGCAGAGAGGGGGAAGACGCTGGTTTCCAAAAAGTGGGAGGCAACGCTGGTTTCCAAAGAGTGGGAGGCACCTGGTAAAACAAAATCAGTTTCCAACAAATTTTTTAAAAAAAATGAAAATAAAGAGGAATGGTGTAGGAAGGAAACCAAACGCGGGAATTTTATTCTGAAGGATAATTGTGGCAGTTAAAAATGCCATATTCTAAAGGATCATTGTGGCAGTTACTAAAATGTCGTATTATACGACAGATTGTGGCGGTTATTAATAACCGTCATATTAAAACCGCCACTTTATACACGTTTTTTTGTAGTGATATTCAATATTTGAACACTGATTTATCCAAATGACACCTAGACAGTTAGCAAAAGTGATTAATTATCATAGAACCTAATAACATTAATGTACATGATACATTAACAAATTACCAAATTATCAATCCAAAATACATTAGCAGGATCCTATAATAATTGTTTTTCAAAATACATAGGTTTAGAAATGAGTGACTTCCAAAAGCATTCATGGCTTCCAAAAACAGCCTCTCATAGACAGTAACTTAAGCCTCGTGTTGGGTCTTGAAAATTTTGCAGTTGATCTTGTTGTCCTTCAAGATGCCTGAGATGGTTGTGAAACTTTTGGTTGAGTAAGGGGAGATGGTGGAGGGGGTGCGGTTTAGGCTGCCTGGTTTGGAGCTTCCTGAGATGGTTGTGAAACTTTTGGTTGAGTAAGGGGAGATGGTGGAAGGGGTGCGGTTGGGGCTACTTGACTTGGAGCTTCCTGAGATGGCCTTGGTGCACTTGTAGTTGCTTGACTTGGACCTTGGTCAGATGGGCCTGGGTGAAATGGCCTTGGGTGAGATGATCGAGGTGCACTTGGACCTTGTTCAGATGATTTTTCAATGCAGGACTTTCTATTGTGGCCAAGCTTATGACAGATCCCACATTTTTTCTTTAACCCAGTTTGGCCTAACTGACTTTTGTTCTTCATTACCTCCCATGGCTCTAACCTTCTCTTCTTTTTTGGTCTTCCTAGCATCTTCTTTGTGGGAGGTGGGACAACATCTGGCATTTCAATTCTTTCCCATACTTGTTCACCGTTCACTGGATAGATAACTGAGTTGTACACCTCTGCATATGTTTCCTTCTTGTACCAAAATGAAATGAAGTTCACTGGATTGGCATTGAGAACTTTCATTGCAGCAAGTGCATGGCAACATATGGTATCTAAAATTTCTCATGTGATTAGAAAATTTCTCAAGTTTAATTATGATTTTATTTGAGATTATGGATAGTAATTTAGATTTTTTTTATAAACATAGGATATAGGTGCTAACATTAAATTTTTATTTTTTTCGCTATTTTTATTTGTGATCGTTTTCTGTGTTCTATCCCTTGAAAGTAATTATTATGTATATAACAAATTTGTATAAATGTGAAATTCACTCCATGCCAAATGATGAAAAGTCAGATAACAATACCACTCACTGTATATAACAAGTATTTTTTTAAAATGTTATATAATATTTTAATACTTATCTTATATATTTCTTAGTTTCCTTTAAAAAAAACTACTCTCGTTTTAAAACATGCAATATTGTAAATTTTAAATATTAAATATTAACAATTTTTTTCCGATTTGATTAACATGCTAAAACTTAAAATCTGTCAGATCAAGACGAGTCCGAGCCCAGCCCGCTGTTCACAAACCAATCTTTGGGTTTCTTCGTGCAACTCCACAATTTCTTTGTACACCTCCATACTTTTGGTGAAAAGTTAGATTTATTTTTATTAAAACTAAAAATTAAGTTTAACTCGATGCATTGTCTATCATTTTTTTCCAGTGCAAATATTTCGAGTTCTACAATTCAAAAGTTATTATTGAGATTCATAAATGACTTTTTAACTGTATAATTCAGAATATAAACTTTCCTATTATAAGCAACTTTGTATTTTGAATTTTACAATTCAGAAATCATTTCTAAATCTAGAAAATAATTTCCTATTTGTAAAATTCGGAATACAAATTCAGAAGAGTGTTTTTGAAATTTCAATAATTATGAAGGTGCAGAAAGAAACTATGAAGGTGTAGGAAAAGATTGTCCAATCTTTTGGGCACCGTCACAATTTTTTAAGCCCAAATGTTTCCTCCGCGAAGCTTTTCCCATGTACGAGTTAAAAGTAACATTTTAAAATGACTTATTATAATTGGTCTATTCACCTTTATATTACGAGGATTTAAAGGAGTTGAAGTGTGAGGATCTTAAAAGAAAGTATGAACAAAATTTGTGTTAGGATTGAGCTATATTAGAATGAATATATGAGGAAATTATTTTGAATATATAAGTGATATAATAGTTGGGAGGATATTTAAATTGTTTTTAATGTTGTAAAATGTAAGATTATAAATTTATTGTTATTTTTTAGTACATTTTAGTTAATTAAAATAATGTAGAATTAAAATCATAAATAAATAAAATAAAATAATGTGAAATGAAAATAAATAAATAAAATAAATATTTTTGTCACATATTAAAATTTTATTTTATTATTCATTTTATTAATTAATATCATTTATTTATATTAATAATATAATTAAATATTTTAGTTAGTTAAAGTAATATTTTTGGTATTGTATAAGAAGTAATTTAAAAAAAATATAAATTATGTTAAATTGTCTAAACATATTTGTTGTCAGAAAAATTATTTAAATTTCTAAAATATTTCTATTTATATAAAATTTATAAAATATTCAAAATCTTAAATAAATTTATAATTCAAAATTATTTATTTTCCTATTAAAATAAAAATTTGAACTATATAAAATTTCTAAATATTCAAAATCCTAAATATTTAATTTCCTATTTAAATAAAAATTGAAATATATAAAATTTATAAATTATTCAAAATCCTAAATAAATTCAAATTCTAAATATTTAATGTCCTATTAAATAAAAATTGAAAATATATAAAAATTTTAAGTATTCGAAATCCTAAATAAATTCAAATTCTAAAAATATAATGTCCTATTAAACTAAAAATCTAAAATATATAAAATTACTAAAATATTCAAGATCCTAAATAAATACAAATTCTAAATTATCTAATGTCCTATTTAAATAAAAATATGAAATATATAAAATTTCTAAAATATTTAAAATTCTAAATAAATTCAAATCCTAAATTATTTAATGTCTTATTTAAATAAACATCAAGTATATAAAATTGCTAAAATATTTAAAATAATAAATAAATATAATCACTAATTATTTAATGTCTTATTTAAATAAATATATATATATATATATATATATATATATATATAAAATCTCTAAAATATTCAAAATCTTAATTAAATACAAATTGTAAACCCTATACCCTAAATTAAACTAAGATATTGGAAACATGACACATAATACAAAAGCAGTAAAACAAAACACAAAATCGATTATGTGTACCATGGATAATCGATTATCCAAACATTTTTCAAGCATAATTGGTTAAGGACGAAGAGTTAATCAATTACCTATATATTTCTGGTACCATAATGGATTAGGGCATAAACAACATTGACCACATAATCGATTATCCTAAAAAAAAGACACTTATAACTGATTATGTTCTCAACTTAATCGATTATCCTCTATTTTAAGTTTTGAAATCAATTATCCTTGTCTTTGTTTTTTTATATAAAATCGATTACGTGTGTTAATCAGAGGCACCAAAACGCTATCATGCACAAATTATTTTCAGAACAAAATTGGAAAATGACATTACTTACATGGTTTTCACCTTATTTCTCTACATGTACCTTGTCTAGGATTGTGTAGCCGCAATTAATAATTATTTTTAAGGAGCGCCATACATAACGAGACCCTACGTGAACAACACCAATCAGGATAAAAAAATCCTACTTTGTATTTATCATGTTTGACAAGATCCATTACTCATAAATAAAATTGTGGATATTAAATATAACTCTACATCTATAAGAGAAATACATTAAATACTCATGGCTTAAAGTTTCTCCATTTCTTTAGCTCTAGAACAATGATTTTAGAATCTAAACTAGTTAGTAACTAAAATCTTCGTAGTTAATATTAAATAAAAATTTATAAACTAGTTTATAAATTTTTATTAATAATAGAAACTATTTTAAATACCAATAATTTTTTAGTTTATAAAATAATATATAACTTACTCAATATAATAATTAATTATTTTTTATCTCTCAAATTAATTGTTATTTAATAATTTTATAGTAGTGTAAATAAAATGTTGAATATTAAATATTTCTAGATATATAAAATACTACATTATAAACCACATATGTTAAATGCTTACGGATAAAACTCGCTAATATATTTGGTGAGAACATATACAAAATAATTTTAACTTATACAAAAATTTATATATATCCTTATTGAGAAACTCGATTAAAAATATAAACTTGTTTAAATGAGTTTCTTTGTTAGGCTTTTTAAGTGAAAACAATAAATTATTTTTTATAAGTTAAACGAATAAACTAATATATATAAAAATTATTATGTTCGTTTAAATTTTTATTTTAAACTTATGTATAAATTGATTTTAATTTATAAAAAACTCATTTCATAATTGTCTTTTGGTACTCATGGGAATAAAGACACGGTAATAAAACAAAATTACATAATACATTTATTTAAAAACTTATTTACACTAAAAGTTTTTTGTAATGGGTTGAAATTTATTAGAAAACACTAATTTTAATGACTCTCACTTCTAAATAAGGAGAAAGAGTAAAATGACAATAGTTGATTTTCATTATATTTCACTCTAACATAAAATAAGTTTTGAAAAAAACTATAAAAGAGAGTATTTTCTTCTACCAAGTTAAAAAACTATTAGGGGTAAACCTATTTATTAACCATGAATACTTTAAAATTGGCAGGTATTAATATCTTACTTATATTGGATCCAATATATGTAATATAAAGTTTCCTTTGATCCATACATTCCAAATAGAAGATATACCATTTTTCAACAAAAGGTTTTGCAAAAGATGAAGAAATTGTAATTTTTAAACTTTGAGTCAGTGGGTCCCATTTGCTTTTTCCATGTAATTAATGGATAATTAGACTAAAACACTAAATCATTGTCACACTTTTTAATTTAATTGGAGTTAGATGATGATCACATTTTGTCATTTCTATGTAATTAATGGAGTTAGTTAGAAGCATGTATCATGCTTCTCTTTTTAAACATTTAAATCATAGTGTCTCTTGCTTTAAGTAATAGATTTTTTCAAAGGATGTTTTGTTGCAGATATTTTAGTTTATGCTTATCTCAAATCCAAAATATATTTCATGACTTTATTTTGTTTACCTACTATTTTGATTATATTATTAGAAACCATCATTAGGATGAATTGAACATTATTAAAAATTTGAATTAGTATCTAATTTATCCAAAAAAAAGTAATCATAAATCTATGAGGTGACACATTTCTCCCTCAATTATGTATTTTTATTTCGGTTATAACTATCAAATTGAATTAATAATTGTTATTAACTTGATTTAGTCAAGACTTGCAATTTTCCTTTATGACACTACTTAAGACACACCAAAGTTTTTTTTAATTATTTGTCCAACTTTGATTCAAGATAGTTCCCTCTAACTAATAAGCTTCTTCAGTTTCTTTCATTATCAGCAAATTCTTGTATAAACTAAAACAATGTAACACCTATTATGTCCACACACAAAAATCCTACAATCAATAAAATAACTATGTAATTAAAATGCCATTTTGGAAAATAACATATCACAATATATTGAAATGTTAAACATTTTTTTATTGTTTTCATGCTTCTGTAAAGAACACATCATCATAGTTAATTCTAATTTATTTATAAATTACCATATGAAATAGATATGGAAATATAGAAACAAATGTCATGAAGTTGAGATGGCCGAGTTGGTCTAAGGCGCCAGATTAAGGTTCTGGTCCGAAAGGGCGTGGGTTCAAATCCCACTCTCAACAAAATTGAAATTATTTTTATTTGTTTTTTTTCAATCCTAACTTAATTAATTGGGTTGACCCAATAACATAAGTTCGTTTAATTGTGGACCAAGTATTGCCCAACCAACTACATTGATTTGATGTCTGTTGGATCCAATCCAACTGAGAATCTGATGATAGATAGCCCTGTTTGTGTCAGAATCATCATACCTAAATCCATCTTCTGAAGCCTTACATTTTTAGGGGAATGTCATATTTTTCTTTTAAATAGAAAGCACAACTATATTTTAATCAATACATAATCAGAACGATTTAGGTGAAAAACGAAATTAAACAAAAAAAAAGTCTCATTTTTTTTCTTCTAAAAATCCACACTCCAGTAAAGTCACAGCCTGAGCACCCCTTTTAGGACATGTTTTGATGATGCATTTAAAATTTTAAAAAATCATTATTTCATTTAAATTCCCTATATTTATGAGATTCTTTTTTTGAAGAGTATTCAAATCATTTTCATTTATAGCACAATTGTGTGTGTATAATTGAATGCAGGCAATACTTTTTTCATTAAGCTGTTTATTATTATTAATTAAAATTTATTGAAAATAGTGAAGTTTGGTGAACCTCAACATTAGAAATGTAGAATAACCCGGTGAAAAAGAGTATATGGAAACAATAAATACTTTAAATATATAAAAATGAATCTCTTTATGAATATTATCATAAAAATATAGTTTCTTTTGCTAAATTCAATTATTTATGTAATTCACATGACTAACTCCAACTTCCATGATAAGGTCGTTAATGGTTTATTTTTTCAGGACTTGTAAAATTGTAAAATCATGTATATTGTGGTAGAATAAATTTGTAATTTTCTATGGGCATTTGTTTCATGACAAGAACCTTTTTACATATATTAAAATAAATCACTAATTTAATTTTTAAATTTAGTCTTTAAAATAATAAAAGAATCTAATTTAGTTTATAAATGTTCGATCGTGATTAAATAATGACCCTCCACAAGCTTGAAGTCCCTATTTGATCAAATGCCATAATTTGATTACTACAAAATAATTTATCAGTTACAAATAATGCACAGATATTACAAAGAATTCTTATTTAAAAAATAGTTGAATTTACATCAGACTAAATTAGGATGCAAGGAAGATGAATCGTGGATTAAAAGAGCTCCATCATTATCTTGCCCAACATCATCCCTGCAAAGGGAATTACACAATACTTGATTCCAAGTTACAATGGAGTACTGGCAATGGCAAAGGAAAGTGACAGTAACAACTACTGTATTAAAGAATCCACCTATATTCTAAAGGATGGTGCCACTAGATCATCTGCAGAACTCTAATGAAAAGCAATGAGTGAATTCTGGGTATACTTGAAGGAGCTGTAACGGGTGTGATCTTGTGTTATAGACCATTGAATTGTAAGAGCAGAAAGAATCCAATTTCCTTCAGCAAATGATCCAGTATTCCCCTAGAGGCAGAACAAGACCCATATATGCCCCATCTTTTTCAACATGTTAGTGATCAAACCCAAAAATTTCAATGTTCTCGCATCTTCAGGCCTGAAATGTGATCAAATTGTAGACAGTAGCTCAGCATTCACTCACAGTTGTCTAATTGTAGTCAAAATTAAAATTTGGGTAAATAGCAACATATTGGTTAAGATGAATAATGGTGAATTTTGGCCTTCAATATTTTGGTTTATATTGTAGAGCACCTAAAATTCAGTTAAAGCAAAAGGTATATAATCTTCTAAACAAGTAGCTTAGAGCCAGATAGCCTTCCAAATGCACATTCATCCTGGCAATTTACCTCTTTTTCATTCAATTTATTAATATCCTTTGAAAAAGAATGTCAAAATTCAGATTAGAGTCATTTGCATATGCAGCTTTTTCTTAAACAATAACAACATTTATTCTTGCTTTCTTAAAAGTTAAAACATGACTATCATGATTCATGAAAGTTGAAGGAAAATCACGGACAGCAAATCTCACAACAAATGGTTCACCTACTACCTCCACCCGCTAAAATTTTAATTTAAACCAGTAACTCAGACACATGAGAACTAAATTACCAGCCACCTAAACTCCCAACCATTTTTGCCCGTTTTGCAAGTTCCCTAACCACTGACAATGGTCTAGGCTTTCACATATTGATTTTGTTAAAAAGTATCCAAGTAATCTCCTAAATGCCTATTAACAGAGTCCATACCCTTGTATTATATTATATATACAGATCCTGAGATAACATTGGAGAAAAGTGCTCATAAAATAAAACCTTTTCTGCAACATGTCACATTGAAGCTTGAAATATGCTAAGGTTAGAATCAATGAAACTCAAATTGAACATATAGTGCAGAAACACATTGAGATCGACACTTGAAATCATTATTCGTTCAAAAACACAAGGAAATCAAAATGGAACACTGAAACGAACCTGGAAGCATGATTTTCAGCAATGGTTCATCACCCACAAGTGAGTTCCCCAGCCCAGATGATAGAAACTTCGTCCAAATTACAGGATGCGGAACATGCTCTCCAATTGAATGCACCATGCACTTTCAACTGTTAAAAACCATGTGGATTATGTTCCTTCAAATACCTACATCAGTACAACAGATGAGACAAATGAGCACAGAGCAATATGACCTCAAAAACAAAAAAACAATTGAAAACTCATCCAAAAGTTTACAAGAACGCCAGAAAAGGAAACAACTCACCAAATCCAACAATTAAACATCTCACAATTTCAAACGCCGAACAACACGGCCACACCTGCCCTGCTTTCTCAGAATCTCCTTGGCAAAATCCTGATTCCCAGTAATAGCAAGTCCATTCAACACCCTATTGAAAGTAAACTTCCGCGGTAAGAACCCTCTATCAACCATCTCCATCAACAATTTCCCAGCCACCACCAAATCCTCCGATTTCTTCCTCAAAAACATGGCACTAATAAGAACATTGTAAGTATCCAAATTGGGCAAGCAAGGCTCATCCTTCATCTTCCCAAACATCTCCAAACCCTTCTCAATCTCCCCAGCATCACAAAAGTACCTAATCACAACATTATAAGTCTGAACAGAAGCTCTCAAACCATGCTCCCCCATTCTCCCCATAAACCCTAACGCCCTCTCCATGTCACCAACATGACAAAAACCTCTGATTACAACGTTGTAAGTAACTAAATTCGGCACACACAACCCCTTCCTCACCATCTCCTCAAAAACCACCACCGCACTCTCCACGCTATCCTTCTTACACAAAACCTGAATCAACGCATTACACGTGGCGACACTAGGAGCCACACCCTCCTTCACCATCTCATCAAAAACCCTACGAGATTTCTTAACCTCACCCGCTACCCCAAACCCGTGAATCACAGTCGTGTAAGTCACAACATCAATCTCGCACTTCCTCTTCTTCATCTCCAAGTAAAACTCCCAAGCCTCCTTAATCTGACTACTCCGAAAATACCCTTTCAGCAATGTGTTGTACGTGATCATCGTAGGGTTTATCCCTCGCTGCACCATTTCCTTCAGAACCTGCAATGCCATCGGCGTGCGTTTGATTAAGCAATAACCGTTTGCGATAATGTTGTAGCTCACGCTATCGAGTCTGAATCTTGATCTGAACGTCTTGAGCAAGGTGTGCGCCATTTCCACGCGCTTCGATTTGCAGAGCACGTCTAGGACGGTGTTGAATGAGTTCAGGTCCTGACGGCAACCGTGCTCGTGCATGGAGAGGAAGGTTCTGACGGTGCGGTGTGGTTTTCCGTTCGCGGCGTAGCGCTCGCCGAGGATGGCGAACGTTCGGTGAGTTGGCCCGCGGCGGAGGGATCGCATGCGACCCACTAAGGCCCATGCCGCGTTGTAGTCGTGCATACGGGCCGCGATGTCGACGGCATGGTCGAACGACGAGGAGCAGTGGATGTAGGAAGGGTGGCGGTCCAGGTGCTTGAAGAATTGAAGGGCCTTGGGCCCGTGGTTCCAGAGGCGCTTCAAGACCCTGTTCACGAGGTCGGGGGCCCATTGGATCGTGGGCCTGCATAGGGCCTCGGAGAGAGTGAGTGGGTCTGATTCGAGGACTAGTTTGGCTATGGTGGCGTCTGAGGGTTGTTGAACTCCGTCGGACAGCGTAACCGCGTTACGTAGAAGCGGAAACTGATAGTACTTCTCCGACAGAGGGAGAAGGTGGAGACGAAAACGCTTCTGGAACATTTTAGGGCTTTTTCGGATTTTCACGGAACGCCCGTTTCGTTGAAGCTTTATAAACACATTAAGATCGACACTTTAAATCATTATTCGTTCAAAAACACAAACAGAAAAAAAAGGAAATGGAACACTGAAACGAACCTAGAAGCATGATTTTCAGCAATGGTTCATCACCCACAAGTGAGTTCCCCAGCCCAGATGATAGAAACTTCTTTCAAATTACAGGATGCGGAAAGGAAAGGAGGGACTGGGTTTGAGATGATAGAAACTTCTTCAGTTTTCACTGCAAACAGTCTTTCTCCGCCTTTCTCCCTGGAAAACAAACGCACCCTTAGACGGAATGCCTTGTTTTTCTAAATTATATTTCAATCCTTCTGATTCTTTTATTTGCAAGTGTCGATGTTTTGAAATTTTGAATCTGGTCCTTCTTGCAGTGTGAAGATCAAATTTAGGCAATTTCTTTTTACACCATATAAATTCTAATTTGCACCATATTATTTTTTCAAATTTTCAAAATTACTTTTATTTCGGAGAATAGTAAATATAATTTAAAAATAAAAAAATACATTCCGAACAAAATCTGGAACACAAAATTAAAACTGAATTTTGAATAAAAAAATTTGGAATTCAAAAATGTGTTCTGGAAATTAAAATCCAAAATATTTTTAGATAAAAGGTTCGAGAAGTAATTTTTATTTACACCCTCTTTTTATGTAATAAGATTATTTTTATCATTTAAGAGGGGCATTTTAGTCATTTTAAATAGCAGATAGGGTGCTTATTGAAATTGATATGCTGTCAGGAGAAATTGCCTCAAATTTAAATCATGACATTGTGAGATTTGAAGTTTTATTATTTTAATTTAAAATAATATAAATGCTTAAAAAATAATATTTTTTCTTAAAAAACTCGAAACTCAATGTGTCCTCCTATGTAAGACAAACACTGATACGATACGGACACAGATATACGTATAATCTCTAAAATGTATGATACGAGGATATAAATCTATATATTATATAATTGTAAATTATGTATATTGACAATAAAAATTTATGTACACAAGTATGTTTTTTTTTTGTCGGAGCATAAAAATATTTTTCATGGCTGGTTCAAAAGGATTTGTTCCTTATTTTTATAATCATACTAAAATTTATACAATAAGTTTGAGTTTTTAGAAAATTAATGTATTTATTCTTATTAAAATGGTGTTAAAATTGTCAAAAATCCAAAAAATATTTTTTTTAATTGGATAATTCACTAATACATTTCTTACGAGTGTCGTACAAGTGTAGTACAAGTGTCAGTATCCGATATATGTATCGAACACGGACATGTAATTTAAAAAGAGTGTTCGAATGTTATAAGTGTCTTTCCAACCTTGTTTGACCTCATGTCGAGGTTTCTGATTGTAAGAGTAACTCAGATATTTCTCGTAAGTCAAAAAATCCAATGTATGTGCTGTTTTAACTATACTCGGCCTAATGATAATGATACAGGTGACTCAAATATTATTAATATGAATTTTTCGATAAATTTAATTTCTGCTTGAATGTCGTGATATCATTAAGTCAATTGCATAACGATCTTTCCAATCATTATGAAACAATTAATAGGAACTAACCTATATTTCTTTGACAAAATTTCTTTAACGCGAGTTGAAATCCATGAAAATTATTTATAGATACTCTACTTAAAGTGATTTTAGGTATAAATATGAAGGGAGGAGAATAATAGGAGAATTTTTTGCAAATCTAAACTCCTTGAATCATAACACAATGATTATATCTCTTAAAACTAAATTATTTTTAAAAAATGACAACAAATGAAAATATAGTATAAAATATTAGTAATTAAGGAGGAGGTGCAGTGGAGATTTGCTTAAGCTACAGCGATTATCAACCACAAATAATATAAAATTATTTAATTAATTAATGATGATCAAAAGAATAAGAAAGCACATCCCTCACCTACCACTACACACAACCCTTTCACCAAACACTCATTCTCAACCCAACCTGCCGCCTACAAATTACATTTTACTTTCTTCTCTCTTATCTTCATTTCACCCTTCAACTACTTAATTAATTAATTTAGTGTAACACTTTATATGCTTTAAAAAAAAATAGCATCTCTAAATAATTTTTTCTAATATATTTTGAGACTAATAAAAAAATAACATAAAAAAAGATTCATTTTTTTTGTTAAAATGTAAATATAAATATTTTAATTAAAAAAAAATACAACGATTGACTTTGAAAACGTCTTTTTAACATCCCCTAAATACATTATTGTTATATCATCATCTATCATTCAATTCATACACAATTTTATTTTATAAATGTAGATGAAGTAAGTTTATGACCATCAAAATTATGACAATTAAAAACATAGCCTGCAAAATTATGACAGTTAATTTTTTTTTAATGGTTTTAACTACGTTTTTAATGGTGTAAAATTAACTAATTGAATTTTATATTTTTTAAAAAAAAAAATTATTCTTATAAAATCTAAATCATTTTTAGTCTTTATATAATATATGAATTTTGATTTTAGTTCTTATCATTTTTTTCTATTCAAAATTTTAAATTATTATCTTTAGTTTTTACTTTTTAATAATAGTTATTATATTGACTTAATTTTCTAATTTACATTATATTATGTCACTTTTTTTAACATATAAATAGTTAATTAATATCATATATAATACTTAGATAAAAAAAAATAACAATTCTTAATTTTCTAGTAATCAAAATAGAAAAAAACATTATAAAAGATCAAATCAAAACTTATTTCTCTTCTTTACTCTAAATGTAAAATTTGTAACTTCATATACAATGTCGTTTTTTAGTGGATACAAACATATTAAATGTTATATATTTTTTAGGATCGCGATTGCTTAATAGTTTAGTGTGCATAAGTTTTCTACATGATTAATTATTTATTACGTTATACTTCAAGTAATTATTATATAAGTATATAATTTTCAATAAATGTTTACACTATTAATATACTTTAATTAAAATGTTAAATATCAATATAAAAAAAGTAGCAGAGGGTTGAAGTGCTCTTCAAAACCGTTAGCGTTAATTTTATTTTTATTAGTTCCACAGTTGACCTTAACTTTCATTGATTTATTAAAAGACAAAATTAGTTTTATTTTGTTATGTTGTTCGATATTTGAAAAAAAACCGAATAGTATAAGTGTATCGTTTTTATTTCTAAATTAATACACACCCTTAACCATACATTCCTTAAATAAATTGTAGATTTTTTTTAAAAAATAAGTTAATCTCATTTTCAATGAATAATTTTGTGATTAAAGTATTAAATTAACCCCATTTTCCTTAGGATATGTTCTGTTTAGTATTTATTATTGTTACATTTTTTTTATGCATGATATTATTCTATATAACTGAAAAAATCCCAAGAGAGAAATTATGAGAAATAATGTGATAACATAACTAGTTTTCATGGTAAGGTTCATGAGTTCAAAGATGACGGGTATTTAAAATAGTATGTGAAGTTTGAATAAAATAAATAAATTGATTGACTCAAATGCAAGAAACAAACAAAGACCAACCCATTAAAAGACAAGTCTTTTCACCTATATGCTAAACAATCTTAAGTACACTATCTTTAATATCCTTAAATACGACCAGATCAATTTCATCATATTTGTACTTATTTAAATTCAATCAAACTCCTATCTTTCTCTTTCTAATAACATTTGTATATCAGAGTATTGATTAAATAAGAGATGTGAAATTAATGTTACACTTAATGATTTGAAAATGCTCAACATCCAAAGTGAAATGCTTTGACTATGATAAAATTTAAAAATAAAGATATATTTAAAATATTTAGTTTTTTTACAATAGTTGTTTCAATCTTTCACACAAGATGTTTAGAAGGGAAACATACGGTTAAATCTAAAAATGAGTTAAAATGTTTTTAAAAAGGTTTTATAAAACTTATAATTGAATGTATTCTTGGTGAATCGATTAAATTATGTGTTGTTATAATTGTTTTCAAACAAATAATTAATTAATACTTTAGATATTAGATTAAAAGTGTAAGTCTCCGCTTTTTAAATTAGTGTCTTTTAATCATTATAAATAGAATCTTTCGCTCATTCTTTCTAAAAACAAATCACAAATAAAAAATAGTATTTAAAGTGATAAATTGTTTTCATATGCTCAGTTTGATCATCAAGATTTAAAGGAAAAAAACAAAGACTTGATAAAGATTGTGATGTTGCTCCTTTGCGTAATTCTGTTGTGATTTGGTAATCTCTTTTCAATTTGTTCTTGTTGGAGTGATTCCAGTATTATATTTTAGATTGTCTTTGCTGGGGTGTTTCTGGTATTTGTTGTTCATTGTTGTTGCAAAAATTGGTAAGGCAAATATCTTCTTAGGTGATTAAGGAGTGGATAAGGCTAAGATCCTCTTGATGTGATTCAAGGGTGGATAGGGCATATATCCTCTTTGATATCTAGAGTTGATTGAGGTTGATATCCTCTTGGTGTTTGTTATGTTGCTTTGTACAAACACTTGATTGATAGTGGAGTCAATTTTTCAAAGGTAAAAAACTTAAGACTAGATATATGATTGGATGGATCTGAACCAGTATAAACTTGTTGTGTGATCTTTATCATGATTTATCTCTCTCTTTGTATTTCTTTCTAATTATTGTATCAATTGGATTCTCACACTAATTGCATTATGGTTTTCTAATTGAAACTTTTTTAAAAGAAACTTAAAGAATAAAAATATTTTATGATACAACCATTTTTTGTATCAATTTTGCTTACAATAATAATTACATTCAGTTGTATATCTTAAAGAAGTCTTAAGAAAGGAGATTTAAAATAAAAAAATTAAAATCAATTCACCCTCCTCTTGATGGTTTAATCAAGTCATTCCTTATTTACTAACAATTGACCTCACAACTAGTTTTTAAAATATACTCAAGAGAAAGATCATATTTTCTGGTATGACTTTGCAAAATCAAACATTTATGGAAGGTGTTGCTACAAGCACACCTCCAATATTTTGTGGCAAAAATTATCCATTTTGAAAAATAAGAAAGAGAATATTATTGGAATCAGTTCATTGAGGAATATGGTATATTTTGATAAATGGAATATATATTCTCATGCATACCATTACCAATATGCAGGTTGAGAAAGATTTCAACTTTTGGAGTGAAGAAGAAAACAAGAAAATGCAGTACAATGCTAGAGCAAAACACATAATTGATTATGCACTCAACATGGAGAAGTTATTCAAAGTTTCAAAGTGCAAGAATGCACAAGAATTGTGAGAAACCCTGGAGAAAGCTCAAGAAAGTATTAAAGAAAGCAACAACAACAATAAAGATATCAAAACATTTTCCATGGCTGATGTTGACTCTAAAAAAACAAGTCAAGTACTTCTAACTCTATTCAAGTTAAATACAATGAATGTCTTGATGTTTTTGAAGAATTTCATGAAAAACAAATAGACTTGTTTGTTTAAACAAAAAGCTTAAAATGGATTATAAGGAATTAGAAGACAAATTGAAACAATTAAAATAGGAGAATGAGATTCTAAATTCTTATTTTTAAAATCTAGAAATAATTTACTTTTATTATTTCAATTCAATCTTGCAAGTTGAAATTCATAATTTTAAACATTGCAAAAACTTTAAAAAGAAAGTTGAATATCTTGAGAAAACTCTTGCTAAGTTTGCAATGGAAAAGTCTAACTTGGATACCTTTCTTAATTCCCAAAAGTGTGTAATCGATAGAGTTGAAATTGGATATTCTTTTTCAAGGAAACAAAAATATTTTAAAAACTACTTTCATTTTAAAAAGTCATCAAATACACCTTTTGTGTCTTGTTTTATTGTTTAAAGAAGAGTTGTATATCAAACTATTGTTATTTAAAAAATAATAGTGTTCCAAATGGAGAGTACTCTTAGCTGATGTTGACTCTAAAAAAACAAGTCAAGTACTTCTAACTCTATTCAAGTTAAATACAATGAATGTCTTGATGTTTTTGAAGAATTTCATGAAAAACAAATAGACTTGTTTGTTTAAACAAAAAGCTTAAAATGGATTATAAGGAATTAGAAGACAAATTGAAACAATTAAAATAGGAGAATGAGATTCTAAATTCTTATTTTTAAAATCTAGAAATAATTTACTTTTATTATTTCAATTCAATCTTGCAAGTTGAAATTCATAATTTTAAACATTGCAAAAACTTTAAAAAGAAAGTTGAATATCTTGAGAAAACTCTTGCTAAGTTTGCAATGGAAAAGTCTAACTTGGATACCTTTCTTAATTCCCAAAAGTGTGTAATCGATAGAGTTGAAATTGGATATTCTTTTTCAAGGAAACAAAAATATTTTAAAAACTACTTTCATTTTAAAAAGTCATCAAATACACCTTTTGTGTCTTGTTTTATTGTTTAAAGAAGAGTTGTATATCAAACTATTGTTATTTAAAAAATAATAGTGTTCCAAATGGAGAGTACTCTTAGCTGTTGAAAAGCAATATAAGTGTTATTAACATAAAATGACCCCAAAAAATTATCTATCTATTTTGCAGTAAAATGAGCAAGATGAAAAATTGAAATCAAAAGTAAAGATTGCAAAAAGAATTGTTAAGCAAATTGATTGTGTTAAATAAAATGTTTAAAGATGATTCCAATATATATTAATATGTTATTTTAGAGTTTAATCTATTATTTTCTGAATGAACTTTATCTGTTGCTAAAGCTTAATCAATTATAGTATGCTCTAATCAATTATATCATATTATTTTGTTCAAGTGGTTATTGTTTTAATCGATTATTTTTAAGTTTAATTAATTATTTGTGTGAATGTATGTTCTTTGTTTTCTTTGTTTTAATCAATTACAGTATTAAAATAATAATTGATTATTTTTGTCTATTTCTATTTGTTTGAAAAAATTATGAATATGTTTAATCAATTACCATGAGTTGTTAATCAATTCATGTTACCATTTGGAGTCATTATAACCGACTAAAAATATCTATATTCCCTGCCTTCAATATGATTTGAAGTCTTAAATGCCTAAAACATTCTTATTTTTTTCCTATAAATATTGTTTAACCTTGAACTCAGTTTCCAAGTCATTCTTGTTTGAATTAATTTTCTTGTGTAAGCATATTATCTCATTGCATTCACCACACTCTCTTTTCCAAATATTTGTTTATATGACCTCTCTATCACAATCCAAAAAGAGTTAGAAGATTTGTTATAATAAAGAGAAAGGATTTAGCCACGTCAATGCCACCCATATCTCTTAAAGGTTGGATTACTGATGAAGAATCAAGAGAAGAATTCAAGAGGTTTTGAAGTGGCCGAAAATTGTTCATAAGTTTTTTCTCTTGGACCTTTTCAGAGGATAATGTTTTACTTTCCAAAAACTACTTAGGGACTAAGGGCTTAAAACATTTATGAAAATGCAAGGCATGTTTTTTCCAGACTTTGTAAGAATATTATATTCTAAGTTGACTTGTGTTGAGGGAGTTCTCATTTCAAATGTTAAAGGGGTTGAAATTTTAATTAATGCTTTTGTGTGGTTAAATATTGCTGAGTTGAAGCTAGAAGGCGAGTTTGACTTGGATATTGAAATTTTTTAATAAATTCATTGTTTATCTTGATTGTTTGATGAATCCTGCTACATTACAAGGTACCAATTTTATATATTGTATGGCTTCTGTAATTGCATTGATTTTGACTCCTAGGGGGAGTAATCATGCAGAACTATCTAAGGATGATAGTTATTTCATGCTTTTAAGAATGGAATTCAGTTGCATTAGCCCATTGTTTTCTCAAAGATTATGCTTAAGGAAAAAAAGAATGTAAGTTTGTCATCTTCCTTTTCCAGTATTTTTGTTAAAGATTTTTTTTGCATTATGGTGTTGTTGTTGAGGGGAAAGCTCTCACAACCAAGGTTGTCAAACTCGCGAGTCTACGTAGACTCGTGGAGCTCCGTAGACTCGACTCGCAGACTCGACTCGTAAACTCGTAAGAGTCTACTTTCCTATTAAAAAAAATTAATAAAAAAAATTAATAGTTTTTTAGAGCATTTTTACTTCTATTAGAATATGTAGTTCTATTGGCCTCACTTGAATTTGATCCACACCCTCCCAGACCTTCCTTAAAAAATATACTGCACCTCCAAATTCAACTTCTGCCCAAAAAAAACTAATGTGCAACAAGCCCACTTCATTCTGCAGCAGCCCAATAAAAAAAAAATAGAACCCTAATCCCTTCTCTACCCTAATTTCACACCACCCATCTCAAGCAGCAACCTGCAACCACTGCGACACCACCACCTGCAACCCGCGACCACCGCGACGCCACCACCTGCAACCCGCGACCACCGTGACGCCACCACCTGCAACCCGCGACCATCGCACGCTCCGCTCGATCTACCGCCGCACTCCACAGAAGAACATGAAGACGCAGTCCACACGCAAACACAAACGACACCGTTTTGGATTTTAAAAAAAACCCAGTTGGACTCGCCAACTCGGACTAGAGTCGCGAGTCCACCGCGATTTCACCGAGTCCGCGCCGAGTCCACTGAGTTTACCCCAAAAACGAGTTTACTACCGAGTTAACTCGGTAAGGCAAAGTGGGCACGTAAACTCGGACGAGTCAACGAGTTGACTCGCGAGTTTGATAACCATGCTCACAACTATACAACCCTCAAATAAAGTTGGGAAAAATTATCTTCATAAAATGGGGATGACCAAGAGGAATTGTCAATGAATGTTTAAGAATGAAGAATAAACTTTTGTACATGATAAGGAAATTGATCATATACAGTCTAGAGAAGCTCATGCCCAACAAGAAGAAAATGTGCATTTTCCCCTTTTGAATTATCTTTACTCAAGAAATTGGATGATATCTATTACTATAAAAAAAGAGAAGGAAAAAGAGCACAAGGATATCTTAAAAAAAATATTTACTCATCTATGGAAAGTATAAAGAGAAAATTCAAGAGATTGAGTGTCAAGAGGAGTGGAAGTGAACACAATGAAGAGTTTTGATTGTTCACTAATTGTTTTGCTTTGATATGATTATTTACAAATTAAATGAAATTTCAATAGTTGTATCCTTAAACGGTTACAATGTATGGTGAATGAAATTATACTTTTCTATTTTAAGAGTATTGTATGATTTATTCTTTAAAACGATTAAAAGTTGTTGTTGTATCAAATTGGTGGATTAAAAGGAGATAATAGATTTTAAACATAAGTTTGTATACTTAATGTGTTGGATTATATTAGGCCAATTAGGTTAAAATTTTGAAAAATATTTTTTTTGTTTAAATTTATAATTTTCAAACATTTGTTGTTGTTAAATTTTTTTTAAAAAATATACTATACCATTGTAAGTAAAACTAAATAAAAACAATTATTGGTACATTTCAAGTATCAACTTAATTTAAATAGTAACAATCATAAAATATTTATAAAAACTAATTCAAGACTTCAAGTTAGTGAAGTTGTCATAATGATTTTGTTAAAACGAATTGAGGATATATAAAAAAAACAAAACGCACTTACTTCATATTAAAGAGTTATAATAATAAAATGAACATATCAAACATAATAGTATATATATACATCATATGACATGTTTCACTTGTGCATTACATTATAAACTACTAACATGATAACTAAAGCATGGTGCAAATAACAAATATTATTATTTGAAATGTAAACGTTATTATTACTTTGGGATTTTTAAACCCAATGATTTATTCACCCATGTCTTCCTACGAACTCGTGATTATGTATCAAACAAGTTACACCAATTGAAGAACAACTTTTTATCTTTTGAAAAATAATATTTGAAATCCCCTAAACCCTAGTATAGAGCATTTGACACATACAAGTTTCATGTTTAAGATCTAATCGAACACTAACAAATCTTAAATGTATAACAACTAACTAAAGCATAAAACATAAAAATGTATAAATAGTTCTTAAAATAACTAAATATGAGACGAACATGTCATTCCCACTTTTCATCTTAAATTACTAGTTGAGTTGTTATTTCATAACATCATTTCTACCATATTCAAGTCAAACATCCTAATAGATGATCAAAACTAAAAGTTATAGAAATCAAGAAATCTTATATACACTTTTTAATAATTTAAATATAGTATTAGGAAGTGAACTTCAACTCTAACTCAACTTTACAAAATTACCAACTCATAAATTGAAGTTTGCACCTACTTATGTACTATGAAATGTCTTTTATCTCTAGTCGATGTAGAATCTCTAGTTGATGTGGAATTTTTAACACATCCCCTCACATCCTCACATCGAAACTTATCAACTCATGCATGAGACTATATAATGGGTGGTCCAGTGGCGACCCGATAGCGGGTGACCTGATCAGCCCAACAAACTCGTACTAAGATATACTCTAAATGATTATGATACTGTATTAAAAAGTGAACTTTCAATCTAACTCAACCTTTCAACTCGTAAGATGAATCTTGCACCCATCTATGTACTATAAAATATCTTTATTTCTAATTAACGTAAAATCTACATAATGTAACAATTTGAAAAAAATAAGATAATTTAAAATAGTTGCGCTTAAAAACTATAAATTGATATAGCAACTTAAAATTCATAAAAAATGTCACTTTTTTCTATAAAAAAAATATTTATTTTAAAACTTTTTTACTACATTTCATTTGAACCAAAGAATCCTTTTTTTTTTTTTTTCATTTACTTTCTGATATTTCTCTTTTAATTCTTTTTTTCTTTCTTTTCTACAAACTGCAAAATGCTAACCGTCTTTTCGGTATTTTAATCAGTCATGGACAAAAAGGTTGCAATATGAATTGTAGTTGTTTTTTCCGTGTTAAACTTGTCAAACAAAAGTTATATGTCAAATATGATACCTACTTTAGTAATTATTAAGCTAATCACTGTTGTCTGTAATTTAACTATTGTACAATATATAAATATAAATGTTGTACTCAGTAGTAGCCCGTTGAAAATATGTATAAAAGGGAAAGTATTTCAAAATGTATTTCCTTTTTTACATATCTAGTTTTTAATTTGAATATTGTACAAGATCACCGTTAATTTAATATGATGGATTTTTTAAAATATATAAATTATAAATTAGATTTATAATAAAAATAAATCACTTTTTATATTAGAATATGTTGACAGATCCCTCGTCAACCATTATTGAAATTCAATTTAGAAAAAAAAAAGGTTGATTACAGAAATACCTAGTAAGATGCCAAACCGAATATTCTATGCCCTTTCCTGCGCACGTGCTAAAACTTCTATCATAGAATATTCGCCATCCCTTCGGAAACAAACACCAATCTTAAAATACTCGTCACTACTCCAGGGAAAAAAATTATGCAAAACAAATTTAATTTAAATAAATCATAAACCTTAAGGAAATAAAAATAGAGAAATATGAAATAGTTTAATTTTCAGACATGATTAACTAATTAAAAATAATTAAGTGACAGTATGTACACTGTCGATTGGATACTTCATACAGTATATACTGGGATTCAAACAATTTGATGTTTTGCGTGACAAATGGAAGATTGAGAGTAACAGATATGATAATATGATGAGAAGCGTGGAAATTTGCAATGTTAATCTTCTCGGGGACAAGAGGGGTTCCAGGGTGTCATATCGATAGGGTAACTGCCCAACACACGCAAGAAACTGGTGAATTCTTGAACCTCAGCGAGGGCGTTCTGTGCCCTAACTTCCGCCATAGAAGCCTCAAAATCAATGTAAAACAAATACTCGAAGTGTTTGGCGGTTCCTTCGCTCTCATCATCAACCACGCGAATTGGACGGCTACGGTGAGGCCTGGATTCGATCTTCGTCAAGCTAATGTTCCTAAACGCGAAAGCGGAAAGAACTTTAAAAAGAACTGAAGTTCCCTTATCGTGAGCGAAGACGATGCTTGTCTTGAAAGGCCGATCCGTGCGCGGAATTATCGGTTCGCGCGCCAGCATCACGAACCGCGTCACGTTGTTCGGATCGTCCTGGATTCCGTCCGCGAGGACCTGCAAACCGTAGAGCTCTGCGGCGCGGGCGCTCGCGATCGCCGCGGTGTCGCGGAGGCTGTTCGTGGCGACGAACTCTGCGGCGCCGGCAGTGTCGTCGACTGCCTCACGCGCCACGTTGAGGCCGAGTTTCGTGAGTGAGTGCTCGCACTGCGCTAAGGCCTGCGGATGCGAGATCACGCGCGTGAGGAACTCCTTGCGGACGCCGGGGAGTGCAAGGAGGCAGTGGTGCACCGGGAGCTGGACCTCGCCGACGATGTGGAGGCGGTGGCGGAGGAGGAGGTCGTAGTTGCGGTGTATCGAGCCGCCAAGGGAGTTTTCCACCGGCAGTACCGCGCGATCCGCGATCCAGAGCTCCACCGCCTGAAACGCCACCTCGAACTGGTCGCACGGTATGGCTTCTCCGTTCGGATACGCTTTTCCGGCTGCGGCCTCCGAGTACGCGCCGGGAACACCTTGGTACGCCACGCGCAGCTGCGAGCCGTGCATCGGTGCGGGGGAGAGGTCCGTGATCGAGAGCGGCTTCGGCGGAAGGGGCTTGCTGTTGCTGCCGTCGTGTTTGACAGGTACGAGATTTAGATTCGTTGCGGCAGCGTTATTGCCGTTTACGCCGGCGGCGTTGCTGTCGCCGGCGGGAGAATCCTCCTTCTGCGACAAAACTTTACTGGTTAATATGACGTTCAAGCTTTGCCAATCGGTTCGGGTGGCGCCGAACCCTTGCGAGAAACCCGCGGTGTCTAAGCCGTAACCGCATTTGACCCTTAATCGGGTCGGAGCGATTCGAATAACCGAGTGAGAGGGGCGGTTGAGATAGTTGATAGGGTTGGCACACGGCGGAGTGAGGGTCTGCATATTAAATGGCTTAAGTGAAATTATTATTAAGAAAAAAACTTAGGGTTGAAATTGCTTATTGGAAGGGTGTAGTGTGTAGCTTGGTGTTCTCTTAAGAAAGGAACGAAGAAGCTGAGAGAGGAAAGGGAGGGGTTGAGGATTTTATATACTGGTTGGTGGTTTTAGATTTTAGGAGAAAATGGAACATGACATGTCTTGAGGGGATGGTGTATGCGTGAAGGAGGTTCGGTCAATCCCACACCTAACCCCTTCCTTTCTCTTTCCATCTTTCATATTGCACACTCACACGCTCCCTCTCTCTATAATTTTTATTCTTTCTTTAAATCTCTAAATTGTATTTTTTCTTGCTGTTGCGTCATCTTGTCATTACAGAATTTCTGCTTTGGCCATCATTGTTTTCTGTTTTTTATAATTATTTTTAGTTTTCTCTAATCAACAGAAATGCAAAAAGAAAATAGGTTTGGTGAACTGATTCTTTTCTTTCTTTAACTAAAACTTACTATAAAGTTGGATTTATTTTTTAATATTCATTTTTACACATCTTTTTAATTTCTTCTATCTCCGATAAAAACTAAAAAGACATTCAAAATTACAAAAAGATATTTTTTAACTATACAAGTTAAGTAGCTTAAATTTTTTTGAAGAGTTTATTTTAAAACGAAGGTAATTTTTATAATAAATATTTTGTATACATGAATCTGCAGATTAAATCCTTAATTGGATATCCTTAAAAAGTAAGATTATCTCAATGATTCCGAAGGATGGCGAAAACAGAATTTTCTGAAAGTTATGAAGACAGATCTGAAAAGGGTAAAAAGGTAACAACAAACTCATTTGGTAAGCAAATGAGACATTCGGTAGAAAAACCACTTGTTTTTTTTATAAATATATATATTTTTCTCATTCAAGCAGGTTTTTTTTATTCATTATATGGCAGATAAAAACCATTGTTTTCGAAAAATAATGATAGATAATAACATTTATTTCTTTATTTTTTTATTCAATTCTGTTTTACTTTAAAAAATAAATTTAATATTTAATAAAAGCTAAAATATGATTTGTGTCCTATAAAGTTTTTAAAATATTAAATATATCCTTTACAAAACTTCACGTTACTCCTGATGTACTATACTAATAATATTAAATGTGATTAAAGTACATTAGTACTGTAAAAAAAATTCCTAGCCAACAATTTATTATTATGTAATTGACATATATATATATATATATATATATATATATATATAATCAACATTATTATATTTAAATATTTAAGCTCTAAACTAATAAATTAGTCTCTAATTTTACTATTAAAAAATTATTAAATATAAACTAATTTTAGAGATAATTTTTTTTAAAACTACTTTATTCTAATATATATATATATATATAATTTTTGTTTTATATGAAATAATGTAAAAACAATTAATCAAAACGATAATTATATTTTTCTCTCCTTTGTGTCAGCATATCAACCCATTTGATTTGAAGTTACCAATTTATTTTATGAAATAGAGAATCACGGCATCCATGTCTTATAATGTGTTCATTTTTTAAAACACTACGTCTAAATTGACTTAAATAAGTGAATTCGTGGGTTTGTTGTAACTTTAAGATATTGAAATTGAATGTATAAGCAGAAGTATTCACTTAAAGTAAAAATTATAACAACGTTTGCTTAATAATAATATATATTATATTATGTTTTCACGTGGAAAAAACAATTTTACAAAAAAGTACATCCAGATTCAAACTATGAAATAAATAATTTAATACATGGGAGCATAATGTCAAATTACAACCCCACATATTTAACTTTATATACATTATCAATTGCAAGAATTTGGAAGAAACTTTTCTCTATATATATATATAAGTTTAATTACATATTTTACTACTTAACTTTCATTATTGCATGAATTTTACTATTTAATTTTGTGTGCGTATTTTATTGTTATTTTTAAATTTAACATATTTTACTGTCTAAATTGTTTTCGTATACTTTACCATTATATATTTTTTAATTTGTATGCATTGCACCATTATTTATTTCACTAAAAATGGTGACAAATGCTTTTTAGGAATACATTTGTCATACGTTTAACCAGTGCTATGAAAACCACCCTCATCATCAAATCGGCTAAGGTACTTTCTTAATTGATTAATGGTTAAATTGTTGAATAGTTAATTAAACAGGTTAAATCAATTGATCGGTATATAATAACAGATAAAATTTATATAACTAAAATAGCTCGATTAATCTATGCATTAAAAAGAACTTGATCTCTAGGTACAACTCTTTTCTGATCACCACACAAAAATTCCCTAATATAGAAATGAAAAATCCAATATATAAGTAAGAAATAGAGCAAGGTGAATGGTGTCATCAAATTTTGCTTTTTTATTAAAGTAAAGAGAATGTTACTCGAGTGAGAAGAATTCAATAAAAAAATTTCTCTTGCATTTTATTATTTGTTTGATTTATTGTATATCTCGCCTTTTAATTAAGATGTTATGTATTATTAAAGTTTTAAAGGTAGTATTTCTTGTTTTATATTTCATCAAAGTTTTTAATTAATGTATGATTATGAAGTTTGAATGCCGAATTTAGTAAAGTAGTTGACAATTCTAAAGTTAATTTAATTGGTATAAAATATTAATTCCAGTAAAATGAAGGTAATACTAATTTGTACGATTGAAGTGTAAATATTGAATCGTAAAATGTGCTCATAGTGAAAACATGATTATTTTATGTTAATGAGTAACCTAGACAAGTATGTCAGAATTTACCCTCATAATTGTGGATTTATGGAATTGATAATTGTAAAGTGAAAATATATGTCAAATATTAATTTCACATGTTCGAATTTAATACTCTTTTGAAATTCATCTAGTCTTGGATGGTAGGGTTAGAATAGGTCTTAAAATAGGCTTTATTAAAATATTGTTTATGTTGGACATATACCTCATATCCTAGATATGCCTTTATTTTTTTTTACTCTTCCATTTATGAGAAAAACTATTGTTGATATAAATATGAGAATCTAAAAAGAAAAAATCATTAGTGCAAATAACGCATATCACATCGGTTTTAAGAAACATATTACACTGATTCTATTACTGATGTAGATCTTAACGATGTAAAATGTCAATAATATATTACATCGATTATAAAAATCGATGTAAAATACCAAAATACCTTTATCAAATAATAATACACATTTCCAGTTATTTCTAGAAAGGGTCTGAATTTAGTAAAGGAGTTGAGAATTCCAAAGTTAATTGGTATAAAATAGTAATTCTAGTAAAATGAAGGTAATACTAATTTGTATGATTGAAGTGTAAATATTGAATCGTAAAATGTGCTCATAATGAAAACATGATTATTTTAGGTTAATGAGTAACCTAGACAAGTATGTCAGAATTTACCCTTATAATTGTGGATTTATGGAATTGATAATTGTAAAATGAAAATATATGTCAAATATTAATTTCACATGTTCGAATTTAATACTCTTTTGAAATTCATCTAATCTTGGATGGTAGGATTAGAATAGGTCTTAAAATACGCTTTATTAAAATATTGTTTATGTTGGACATATACCTCATATCCTAGATATGTCTTTATTTGTTTTTTTACTCTTCCATTTATGAGAAAAACTATTGTTGATATAAATATGAGAATCTAAAAAGGAAAAATCATTAGTGCAAATAACGCATATCACATCGGTTTTAGGAGACATATTACACTGATTCTATCACTGATGTAGATCTCAACGATGTAAAATGTTAATAATATATTACATCGGTTATAAAAGTCGATGTAAAATACCAAAATACCTTTATCAAATCATAATACACATTTCCTGTTATTTCTAGAAAGGGTTTCAGCCTCTAGAATTTCAGCAAGGCTCTCGGTTCTTCAAGATTTTGCTCCTTCATTCATGAGAACTCCAACACTTTTGGAATGTTGATTTGTTTTCTACTAATCTCATGCATAAAGGTGATCATTGCTTCTTCCTCTCCAACACTCCGGTTTCAGTGGCAGATGTCTCTCAGGACCTTCTCTTCTCTTGTGAGGATGAAGCCATTGAAAGAAACTGCAAGAGAGAAATATGCAGAATAGAGAAAGACTAGAAAAATAGTGCAGTGTTTAGAGAAAATTTGTGAAAAGAAATGTATAACAAAGAAGGTATAAGGTGCAGTGCAGAGATGCAGTGCAAAGCTATGTTTATGTAGAGTTCCACAACAGTGTAGGCAACCTGTTTAGTGGTGTTGTTTAACCAATTAAATTTGAACATAGGATTGAAAACAATCAATGCTTTTTCAGTTTTAGTTTGACTAGACAAAGTTGTGAAGAATTTGTTTGTCAATAATCAATTCCAAAGACAGTCACATGAATGCATAGTCCAAGCAGTCAAGGATTTTTTCAGTTTCTCTTTCCTAATCACATGCAATACAGAAACAGAAAAATAACATGTTATTCCAGCAAACAATCAATTAAAATAATATAGTAGAGAAGAAATAATCAACTGATATGCTTTTCAACAAATTAAAATTTACTGCAGATAACTATTTAGACAGGTTACGCCTAATTCATTCCTTAGAAAATTAAATCTATCTTTAGCAAGTGGCTTAGTGAAAAGATTGACTAGCTGTAATTCAGTTCCAATAAATTTGATTTCACAATTACCATTTGTAATGTGTTCTTGAAGGAAATGATGTTTTACTTGTAGTCAAATTAATTGCACTTGTATTATCACACAATACAGGAATATTATTCAAAATAATGCCAAAATCACTTAGTTGTTAACCATAGAATTCGGGAACTTACTGTAGCTATGTACTTAGCCTCAAATGTGGATAGTGCTACACATGCTTGCTTTTTGTAATGCCAAGAAATCAAGCTTGATCCTAGCATGTGACATGTTCCACTAGTACTCTTCCTATCAATTTTACACCTTGCAAAGTCTGGTTCAAAATAACTAATTAAATTCAAAGAGACATTATAAGAATACCAC
Source organism: Phaseolus vulgaris (assembly GCF_051622355.1). Lineage (NCBI taxonomy): Eukaryota > Viridiplantae > Streptophyta > Magnoliopsida > Fabales > Fabaceae > Phaseolus > Phaseolus vulgaris. The sequence goes on from NC_143508.1 coordinate 8,873,895, forward strand.
AAACCAACTTCCTTAGTCCCTTGTAAGTACTTCAAAATCCTCTTGGCAGCATTGTAGTGTGACTCCTTAGGTGCATATTGAAACTTTGCATACATGCAGACAACAAACATAATGTCAGGCCTACTAGCTGTTAGATATAAGAGAGAACCACTTGCTGGAAAGAATTTTGCTGACAATGGTCAAGAATTTTGCTAGAAAGATTTCTATGATAAGCACGGTATCATTCACCAAACCACTTGTGTTGAGACACCACCAAAAAAATTCTGTGGTGGAACGTAAACATCAACACATCTTAAATGTAACCCGGTGTCTCATGTTTCAATCTAAGCTTCCTAAGGTTTTTTGGTCTTACGCCATAATGCACGTTGTTCATCTCATAAATATAGTGCCTTCAACTGTTATTTCAAATAAATGTCCATATGAAAAACTATACTCTACTGCTCCTGATATAAGTAATCTTCGTATATTTGGATGTTTGTGTTTTGCCTCTACTCTTGAAAACAACAGGAATAAACTTGATCCTAGAGCCAAAAGGTGTCTTTTTTTTGGGTTTTAAGGCAGGAACAAAATGTTATAGTCATTGATGCCCAAACCAGAGAAATATTCGTCTCCAAAAATGTTCTCTTTTATGAACAAAGCTTTTATCAAGTTACTGATAAAAGTGAACAAAACGAGCTAAGCTATGACCAAAATTTTGTGGAGCATATATATGACAGTCCGTGTGATAGCTATCACAGAGGCAACATGAATAGAGTAGGAAACACTGAGACAAGGGATACTGAAGATCTCAGAAGATTAACAAGAATCGAAGAAGCTTTGCATACCTCAAGGATTATTATCATCAATTGCTAACCTTTTCACATAAGGTAATAAATACTGGCACAACAAGGTATTCACTTAATTTAGTATTATCATATAAAATATTATCTGATGAACATTTTAACTACTCTGTTTCTCTTTTTTTATAAACTGAACCACACACCTATGAGGAAGCCATTCACTCCGATAAATGGAAAGCAACCATGAACGATGAGATTAAAGCTTTTGAGATCAACAACACTTGGAAATTAGTGGATCTTCCAGAAGGTAAGACCCTCATAAGATTTAAGTGGGTTTACAAAATTAAAGAAAAAGTATATGAAAATATTAAGAGGTACAAAGCTCGATTAGTAGCAAAGGGCTACACCCAGCGAGAAGGGATTGACTTCATCAAAACATATTCTCCAATAGCAAAATTGACAACTATTCGCATGATTCTTGCTATTGCTGCCATCAAAGATTAACATCTTGAACAACTAGATGTGGATAATGCATTTCTAGACGGTGATCTGACTGAAGAAGTATATATGGAAGTTCTTTCTGGAATCATCAAAGCAAAACCAAATCAAGTTTTTCATCTGACTAAATCTTTATATGGCTTGAAACAAGCCAGTAGACTGTGGTATGAAAAACTTTCTTCATATCTTTTAACCATAGGTTTCATCCAATCTCAAGCTAATAATTCTCTCTTTACCAAAAAAATTAGAAAATTCTTTTGTTCCTTTATTAGTCTATGCAAATGACATTATTTTAACTGATGATGACATGCATGAGATAAATATTGTTAAGAACTTGCTAACTGTTGCTTTTAAAATCAAAGACCTAGGTAAATTGAAATATTTTCTTGGCCTAGAGATAGCATGGACACATGAAGGCATTCATCTTTGGCAAAAGAAATATGCTCTAGAAATTCTTGATGATGTAGGGATGCTAGGTGCCAAACCAACAACCACACCCATGCAGAAAAAGCAGATAACATGTTTGAAGAAGCTGACATTCATGAGCCTTCAAGTTATAGAAGATTCATTGGACGTCTTTTATATCTTGTAAACACTAGACCGAATATATGCTTTGTTGTTCAGCATCTAAGCCAATTTTTTCAGAAACCGATTTATGCATTTTCCTGGGAGAATCATTGATTTCATGGAAAACCAAGAAGCAAAGCATAGTTTCTAGATCACCCTCAGAAGCAGAATATCGTGCATTGGCTTCAACATCATGTGAGCAACAATGCTTGACCTTTCTTTTGAGAGATCTCCATGTCACCATCTCCAACACTGCATGTCTTTACTGTGATTCACAAGCTGCCAGACACATTGCTTTTAATAGTAGCTTTCAAGAACGTACAAAACACATAGACATTTATTGTCATGTTGTTCGTGAAAGGCTTCAGCAGAAATTATTTCATCTTCTGCCCATTCGATCTGCAGAACAACCTGCAGATGTTCTAACAAAGGTCCTCAAGCGAAACAGTTTCCTGATACTTATGAGCAAGCTTGGAGTTTTGTGCATACATGCTCTAGCTTGAGGGAGGGTTTTAAGTTTTATGTTATTAGGTTTATAGTTTCTTATGGACCTTACTACGAAGCCCAAGTCTTTTCTTTCCTTTTCTTTTGTATAAAACATTATCTATGTAGAAAACAAAGGATAAAAAAAAATATAGATAAGTAAAAACAAATTTGTTTTTCTTCTAGAAGAGTCCTTCTTCTTCTTTGCCTATACTCTATTGTTCTGTATTTTTCTTATGGAAATCATGACATCTAAAATGCATGGTAATGAATACCTAATAACAATGAATTGCGATTGTGATGTTAAAAATATTTGTAAAAAAATGGTGATATTGAAAACATTGATAATAACCCAATGGTAACAATAATACATAATGATTATAATTTTATAATAACAACGATAATAATGAAGTAGTGTTACTAATAATGATAATAAAAATAATATGGTGATAATGATAAAAAATAAAAATAATAATGATTATAGTGAAAGTCACTACAATAGTTTCTTCACAATAATAGTAAAAATAACATTAACTGTTGTAACAACCGCATTGATTATGGTGGTCACATTAATCATGGTAATAACAATTTGGTTCTTTTGATGAAAGTAACAAAAAAGTCACAATTTATATGAAGATGATGATGAAAATAATAATGATGATGAGACTAGTGATAACAATTATAATATTGATGAGGGTGATAATAGTGTTGTTGACAAATAAAAATGATAATGTCATAATTTTGGGTTCATTAGTCTGATCATGATTTCCTACTCAAAATGACAAAAATCTTCTCATATTTGGTCTATTGAAGGCGTGGAAAGATTTGAATTCCTAATAATGTAGTTTGTAGTTATGTGCTCTAATTCTCTGAACTATAATCACCTCGTCATCTCCATTTTTTCTCACCTAGTCTAAGAAATTGCTTTAGTCCTAATTTGGTTATTGTGTCTTATTTAAATATAGTTTGTTGTGAAATATAATGTTGTTATTATTGTATATATTTTTTGTTTTTTTAATTATATATTGCAAATTTGTTTCTAAAAGAAAACTCTTACTTTTCCTTTTAGTTCTCATTATGGTTCCTCTTGTTTTGAAATTATTCATAATGATGTTTGGGATAAGTCTCTTGTGACTTTACATGCTCAATATAAGTACTTTTGTCACATTTGACCATTCAATTATGATGGGAGCATCCTCTAAGGCAGCAAAAGACTTAGAATATTCAACATTTTCCAAGTTTCTTTAAGAAATTTGAACTAGGATTCCTCTTCAAAGAAAGATTCCTCGAAGAAGATTCCTTATTAGAATAATATCATTTTTGCAAGTTCAATTTTTATTCAATTCAGAGGACAAGTATTTTGTTATATTTATTGATGATTATAATAATTTTATTTGGATATATTTTCTTTGATATAAATATGCCAAGTTTTTCGTATTTAAAACAATATATGGCATATGTTGAAACTCAATGCTAAACTAGTACTAAAATATTTTGCTCTGACCTTGGTAGTAAATACATGTTTCAGGAGTACCTTTAGTAAAAAGGCATTGTGTTTCAATGCTCTTACCTCAATTTTCCTCCAGAAAATGACATTGCTTGTCCAAGCCTATGTTTCTTATAGATTTTAAGTTAAGGCTTTTTCCACCATTGTTCTCTTGATCAATTGTCTTACTTAAGTACTTTACATACTTTTGGTTGTATATGTTTTTGTCCATTTACTCTGCTTAAACAACATAAGCTTGGGGGCACAATATTTTTGATGTGCATTTTTGAGGTATAATCACTTTCATAAGAATCTCATGTGTTATGATACTTCTAACCATCCTTTCTGCCTCTTCAAAAATTTGACTTCTTTTGATAATTAGTTCTTTTTTCCTTGTTTTTCTCCTACTTTGAACCATGTTGTTATTCTTCCTAAGTTTTCCAACTTGTCTCCATCTATTAAATATTTCAAACTAGGCATCCATATGTTAAAAAAACAAGTGGGCATGATCACATCCTCCTTCTGAAGCCAATTCGTCTTTTGTTCTTGTACTGGTTGTACCTCAACGATATAGTAGAATGCCTTAAGAATTCATTGATTACCATACATGTTTAATTCCTCTATACTTCTTTGATTATTTTTTTCTCTATCACATGTATTCCTACTTGTTACTTACATAAATATGTATGTTGGCTAAAAGCTATGAATGATGAACTTCAGACCTTTCAGGAGAATTTGACATGAGATATTGTCCTTTTTCCTTCTAATATCAAACCCATAGGTTGCAAATGGGTGTATTGTGTGAAACTAAATTTGAATGGTTCTCTTAACCATTACAAAGCTAGATCAATTGTCTTAGGTAACAAGTAGAAATATAGGATTGATCATGATGAGACATCTAGACTTGTATCCTAAATGAAAACTATCAGAACTTCCTTTTTATAGCTACCTCAAATGGATGGTTTCTTCATGAAATGGATGGGAAGAATGTCTTTCTTCATATTGAGTTCACTAAAGTTATTTACATGGATCTTCTTCAGGGTCTCTTCACTTGATTCATTGGTATGTGCAAGCTCAAACACTCCTTATATGGTCTTAACCAAGCTCCCAAAGTATAGATTGTTACATTATCCATAAGTTCTCCTTTACTCAGAGTAAATATGACTATTCTTTATTCATCCATCACACACTAATGAGAATTATTCTTTTACTTCCTTATATTAACAATATGGTTATTATTGACTTTGATTAGGCATCCATCAAAGAACTTAAACAAAAAGTACAAATCACATTTCATATAAAGGTATTACTTGCATTATTTTCTTGGTCTTGAGTTTGATAAATATACCTTAAACTTGATAAAAAGAGTTTGATAAATATTCCCTACAAAGGTACATTTCTACATCAAGATAAATATACCTTAAACTTGATCTTTATGGTTGGCCTCCAATAAGCTAATTTGGTGGATACTCTTTTTGAAGTTAATGTTAAATATTAGCATGATGAGGGTGATCTTTTTCTAGATCTTTTATTTTACCAATAATATATTGTGTGTAGTCTTAATTATTTGACCATTACAGGATCTCACATATCATTTATCATGCAACAAGTGAGATAATTTATCATTATGGTCGTCATATACACTTGACAACGGTCCATTGTATAATTCACTACTTGAAAAAAAACCTCCCAACAAGGTCTATTCTTTTTCCATAGGGATAACTCTTAAAGTAATTGCTTATAGTGATGTTGATTGGGTTAAGTGTCTTAATATTCAACAATCGTGTTTTTGACCACCATGGGGTTCTTTTCTTGTTTTTTACCAAAATGAGGCTGCTTTTAAAAAAATTACGAATTTGGGTAAATTATGTCAATCTGGCACGACTTCATATAAAGAAGTCGTGCCAACTTGGCACTATTTTGGCCATATCAACCTAAACTCGTGTCAAGTTGGCACGATTTCTGCCACGTCAAGCTGAAGTCATGCCAACTTGGCATAACTTTGTCCACGTCATAAAAATTTTCTTTTTAAAAAAAAAAACTTTCTTGTTTTTAAATATATATATATATATATTAGTAACTATTTAATTACAATTGAAATTAATTAAAATTGAGTAGTAAGTTATGTAGTATTTAAAATTAATTTGATAAATAATTTTTTAAGGGTGTTAGTTTTAAGCGACAAAAAACTGGGTAATCGTGCATGAATCATGTTTGACGGTAATGTAATATATTAATTTGCTTATGTGATTAATAAAAAAATATGAAGAAAGTTGTTATTGCATTTGGAAATAAATAGAGAAATGAGAATATTTATTGTATTTGGAAAATAAATAGAGAATTATTGTTGTGGATTTGGAAAATAAATACATTGGGAAGTAATGGTTTTATAGAATACATAATGATGAGAAGAGATTAATTATAACTACACAAATTAGTAAGATTCATTACAAGATATAAAATAAAAATAAAAAGTTGAACTATTGGAAGTAAATTATTTATGGGAAGACGTGTCACAATGTCATCATCGTCGATATTGGCTTCATTATGAGATCTCAGTGTACAGTCTCCATAATATTTTCAAGACTTATGAGGTCCAATTTAATCCATTTTGAAATCAGGATTATTGGTCTACTTGGTCTACTTACACAGGACTGAATTTGTTACCTAACCCCATGATGCATCGACATCAATCAGGAAGACTTAACACTCAACGTATCCGTAACAAAATGGATGATTCAATTCCAAATAAGTCAAAACAAATGTTCATATTGTAGAATCGAATGTCTCAATAGAAGCAATTGTTTGCACAGACAAGCTTATAATAAATTTCAATATCAACTTTGATCATTAATTTCTTCATTTTCTTTACCTATGTATTTATGCCTTCATTTATTTTATTCAACTAACAACTTAAATTAACCAACAACAAATATTCCTCCATTAAAAAAAATTATTTAACAAATTAATTTCAAATATTACATAATTCACTACTCAATTTTTATTATAATTAAATAATTAATAATATATATTTATTTAAGAAAATAAAACTTAAGTCAGAAAAAAAAATTATGACGTGGACAAAATCATACCAAGTTGGCATGACTTCAGGTTGACGTGACAGAAATCTTGTCAACCTAGCACGATTTCTTCATATTAAGTCGTGCCAAGTGGGCATAACTTACCAAAATTTATAATTTTTTTAAAAGCAGCCTCACCTTGATAAAAAAAAAAAAAAAAAAAAACCATGATGGTCAAAAAAACCTCAACCATCTATCACTAGTAGGTGCATAATTCTTGGCTCCTCGTTGATCTCATGGAAAAGTGAGAAGTAAACACAAATCTCTAGATTATTTACTAAATCAAAGTATTGCACCATGTCTACTATTTATTTTGAAATAATTTGACTTTGTGGTCTTTTGGATGAACTTGGATTTTCTCAAGTAGATTCAATGCCTCTTTATGCTCCAATACAAGTGTTATTCATATTGTTGCAGTTTTGGTGTTGTAAAAACGAACCAAACATTTGTTCGTGAGACTTAAGATGACCATATCACATCAATCACTCATATCAATACTTAGTTTTAAGTTATGAATATTCTCACCAAAGTTATTTCTTGTATCGATCATCAGTTTCTTGTTAGCAAATTTTTGTTATTTGAGAATAGCATCAATTTAAAAGGTAATGTGAATCAAGAATTATTTCTTTTCTATATTAATATATTTTCCTAAAAAGATAGACAATTAATAAATTATTTTTCTCTCTTAATTGTATATAATTATCTTCATAAGAAATAGGTTAAACAAATCAAATAATAAAATATATGTATTTAGTAATAGTAATGATATGTAAAGACTCTTATTATTATTTATAGAACAAATAATAACGTACATTAAATATTAAGTCATTTTCATTAACAACCCAACGAAAGATGAGTTGGTGATGCTTTAATTGAGGCCAACGAAAAGATATCCCGACCAAAATTAACCTAAAAATTCTAATGTTAGCCAAAGATGTCTTGATCAAAAAACAAACAACAAAAGAATAATAAATGGGTGGAAGAGTCCCATTCATGACCTACATAAATGGGCGGAGGAGTCTCATTCATGACCTACATAAATATTTTGTATACGAGAGGATTAAACAATGATTCCTCAACAAAGCTCAAACTAAACAGAACCATATACAAAAACTAAAGATGTTTCTCAACAAGACCAACCAAACTATGTCTTAGAATTGACAATCAATTTGGATTTTTTTTAAGTCCAAACAATGTTTCAATCAATATCCAATTAATTGGATTGAATTTAAAACATAAAAAATGATTTAAATATGAAATCAAACTACTAAGATGGGATTAAAATTATTCGAATTGATTTGGTTATGAATTAGTTTTAATTATTTATGAATTAGATTACATAGGCTTGCATCACTTTACAACTTTTTGGCAATTGATTTGAATAACAGTGTAAAATGAGATGCGTTTATATTCTTACAGATTGTTCACGCAATGAAAACATTAAACTAGAGAGATATTGACGAGAACAGCACAAACCTTCCGTTGTCCTGAAGATGCATTATTTTTCATGAGTACTTACTAACTATGCTTACATTCTAATTATAATTATATATAGCTAGTCTCAACTAGGAATTGCAAATGAAGCTTGATAAAACTACAAAAAGGAAATTATATATACATTCAAAATGGCTTTATGCAAGGAAAAAAACTACACCTGGAGATGTCGAATGAATAAAGAAACTAGCTATAAGGTTAATCTAATAAATTACAACACAAATAGGCCCCAACAAATCCCAATGTGTACAAACTAGCACTGTAAAATGCATCACCTATTACTCTCCATCACTGCTAAGGTTCCTTAAGCAGTTGGGAGAGTATTTAATAAAGTGAATATGTCAACCAAAGAAAAACAAGTGTTCTTCTACATTACAGGCCAACCCACTTCACCCATCTGAAAATCCGACCAATTCTCAAGGGCAACTCATAGTCATTAGCAACAGCAGGCTCTCTTCTAGCAACCTCCGCTTCGGACCAAACATATACCCCACGTTCCAGCTTACTGCCAGGTACGGTATTATCCAGAATAACAGCCACAAGAAATGCTATCACCATGTGTAGCGAAAAAAGCGTGTTCAAGACATAGTTCAACTGCAAAAGGATTAACAAGTGCTCTTTTAGACAAACCTACATTGCAACACAAGTAAAGTTTCTACAAAGGAGTAACAGTGATTTTTAACCAGCATTCAAGTGTTAAAATAACAAAAATAATCAATACTAATTCCAGAGACATAATTACTTTTTAGCTTAACACTTTCACCACATCATGAATATTTAGTCAAAACTATGGAGTAATAGGCATTTTTGGCCTTACAATAAGAAACCAAATACCTACTCCCTATTAAGAAATTGGTAGTTTCAACGTCCATTCACAGTATCATGGAGATACATATGTAATGACAGTTTCATGAGGAGCCACACCCATCTAAAGAAATGAAAGTGGCCTTTGGATTACTCTATCTTTTCTGAAAATTTGACACAAATTCAAGCACCATATAGTAAAACATAAAGACACAGGCATACCCCTCCATATTTGCTGTGGAAAGGCCCATGAGAAGCCACAATGTAGGGCTGGAAGTAATTTGGCACAGACAGGTTGGAATTCGGGGAGATGCCATATTGTTGAAAGTAAGCAGGTATGGAAAGAGAGAAAAACAGTGATAACCCGACTATGATGATATTGCGTGAGCTTCCAGCCTCACTATAGCGTAGATTTGACAAGCCCAATGCAGTGAGCATTGCCCACATAAAGCAGAGGAGACCAGCAACCATAACTTCAGGTATTGAAGCAATGAATCCTCCAACCTTACCTGTTGTGCGGCATAAGCAAAATTAAACACGGATAACTTGTAAGAGTTGTTTTACAGATGATGAGAGCATAAAACTACAAAACTATATTAAGTGGGCACAAGAAAAGACAGCAAAAGCAGACTGAATAAATCACACGTCCTAACTGTATTAAGACTTATTTGGTCACAAAAATGATTGCAGACATCCAAGAAATCAACAGCTTATTTACTGTTTCTATGAAGATTGATGCACTTGGTGAGCAACACTGTGGTTAAATGGCAGAGCCATGGCAGATTTTTTGCCAACTGCCACAGACAACTCGTGAAGTCAAGCCTACTATGGTGGCATAATAGAACACAATGTGGCATGTTTATATGGCGGAACTTTGGCCTTTCACCATATTCAACCATCTGCCATTGATAACACCGGTTATGAATAACCACTCATGCCAAAAATATGGATAGGAGAACTGAGAAAGTATCTCAGGGAAGCTTCAAACCACTTTTTCCCTTAGAATTGAGATTTTATGCAATGTCAATAGCTATCACTTGAAAGCAAGAAAGGTTCTATCTCTCGGAAGAAAGATAGAAATCGCTCTAGATCATCAGTTCAAAAGGGCTAACTAGCCACCAGTTAGATAAAGCCCCACTGAAGCATTTGGCTGCAACGAAATATGAAGTACAGATACCTCAAAAGCAGCTGGGTCAGTCAAACATGTATCAAACCCAACACAATTTCAAATATAATTGAGTCTTTTAGAGTTATTTGCATGTCTCATGATGATGCTAAAATAACATTGCAATCATAATTTGGAACTATGCAACTTAGGAAAATCATTTCTAAATGCAGGGTAAACTGAATATTAAAGGTTGCAAAATCATCTAACCATATTAATGCGTACAACCTAAGCAATGTTGAGATTCTCTAGCATCACAACCGCTTCTTTCACTATTAACATTCTGTATAGTTCGCCTTAACTTAAAAACCAGCATCTCTTAGTGCATTATTGAGCACAGTTAAAAACATAAAGCTGCTAGTGCTTTAGTCATACCTTAAATGGTAACACAAATATATATTACAAGTCTGGGTAACGGTTGTTATGTGTGAGGGAGAGTAAAAAATCAGGGAATCTAGTTGTTAAACAATGTGCTTGAGATTCTACATTGACTAGAAATAAGGTCAAATCACAGTATATAAATAAGTACAAACTTCATCTTATAAACCAGTTTTATGAGGTTAAGTTAGGCTTAAAATTCACTTCCTAATATGGTATTAAAATCTATTCTAATGAGTTTTGTTGGATCTATCATGCTACCCGCTATCGGGCGCAGACCACTCACAAATATATAGTCTCAATGTGTTTCACATTGAATATATTCTCTAACACAGTTTATCTACTTCCACACTCAACTCTGATGTCATCAATTGCCTTCATAAGCCCTATGCTTGCTCATTACTCCATGCACACTTAACAGATAACCTAATTATTCAGAACTTGTAATTTTTACATCAGTATCAAATCTGACAAGGGAGGGATCAGTTTGTACCAGGAAAAGTAAAAGCTTTTCAAAGATTGTAAGGGATGAGATCATGAAATCAATAAACAGTTTCAGCTATTAAAGTATCAAGCTCTAAATTCAAATTTTTAGAAAACATACCGTATGCATCGAAGTATGAATTCAAGAGAGATAAAAGGAAAGAATATACAAAGACTTTTGTACTGGTTCGTTTAACTCTAGAACATCCAATTTTCTAATCAGATAAGTATGATTCCATTAAATTTTCAAACTTTTACAAACATACCTCACATGCAAACTTAGAAAAGCCAACCAAGAAAGTTTCTAGAACAGGACAAGAACACTTTCAAACTCACTTATTAAACTCTACCATAAGCTATACACCTCAACACAACCCTTGTGTCAAGGATTAACAAACCCACAATGCAAAAGAAAAAGTTCAGAACAACATCATTTGGGTAAACGTTTTACCAAAAAACAAATGACTAATCTTGCATAGGATGTTGAACTTCTTTGATCTTTATGCACAGAAAATATGACGATCTTTTGAAAAGAAGTAAGTTAGACCGTTGTAGAAGAACTTTATTTTTCTCAGAAAAACCTATTTGATCTTTTGTCGAAATAATATCATATAAAGAGGAGATAGTCTCCAAGCCTTTATATTTGCTGCCAGCTTTAATCTGTTATAAAGATTTTAATGTTAAAATGCCTAGTTTTGAAGAAAAGATTTGTGCAATTTAATGGATTAAAATAACTTTAAGAGAGTGCTTTGAAAGGCCAATAAGTTAGCAACTAGCTTATTTAGTGGAATCCTAATCGATTGAGAGACCAAGTGAACCAAGTTAAAAATCTTATTATATTACTTTCTCTTTATCCCTTGAACCCATAAGCTTGGGGCATATGGCATGTTTTCTTTAAAATCTTTAACAAGATTTTTAAACCTGTTACTGCAATAGCTGAAAGTGTGCATTGATTTCAATACCTCATACATCACAATCTTTGAAAAGAAAAGATCTTTGTTGATCATCGAAACCATTTGATTCAAAGGAAATAATTCTCTGAAATTTTTTAAATCCCAATTGAGTTCAACCCCCCTCCCAACTGCTGGCCGATTTTTCTAACATTCCTCGAATTGATATATTTGGAAATTTTGCACTAAACAATTTTGGCCCCAAAAGCCATACTTCTTTATTCACTTGTTGGGAAATCATTGATCAAAGTGCAAATGGCGTAGCCATTTGTTTGGACAATAACTTACATAAGACTAGATTTAGACTTTAGTTTGGACATCATAATGAACTACACTAATGCAATTTTTTTATTCTACAGCCCGTAATTCTACTGGAAGCTTGATTTCCAGAAATGATTTGACAAACATTATATGTTTCACACAAAATAATTGTACTAAATGCAGCAGACCAGAAAAATGAAATTTCAGAATCACTGGGAAACCAAATAAATTGCATGATAAGTAATACCACAAACTACAGAACCCAAATTAGCTTTTCAACCAAGTAACTCAATGCTCATAATAAGTGTACTTCTGAAGAAATTTAGACTAGATCCAACCACAGAAAAAATACAGAAACTTACCCACAAGAGACAACACTATCAGAAAGCATGCACCCAGTTGAACTGCCCGGCGACTCCCCATTTTAGTCACAGCAATTGTATGAACATTTTCGGTTAAAGTTATAGATCCAGTTCCAGTTCCCCAGAGACCAGCCAAGATACTAGAAAGACCTTCCAAACCAATGCCTCGACTAAGAACTCCTGTAGTCGGCGGTCTGGATGCTACCAATAACGAAGATGCATGGTAGGTGCCAACCTGCAAAGATTAAAAGTAAATGAATATCAACGACACAGTACAATGATTTCTTATAATCCTGCATACAGAGAAAAATACAAGGAACATATCATTTACAGTTGTTCTCAACTAGATCAAGACATATTTTTATTTGATAACCACCTTGCAGCATCAAAATTCTTAAGACTTTAGCAATTAAATAGTTATTCTCATTGATCTAGTAATTTCCTAAGTCTTGAGATAGAACCAATACAACATTACTCACCTTACACTTGGTAATAACTTGATGTTAAAAGACAACGGCCACAAGAAAAGACGTTGATCATATAAAAAAATGACAAGATGAAAATCATGAATTTTAAGCTTGGATCCGATAATGTGTAATTTCAATAGCAAAAGTTTTTCACCTTCGTTGACAAAGTATTCAATTAAAAATTAACTTACAATAGCTTATGCAAGGCTCATATTTTACCCTCCAAAGGAATATTTTTATTAAACGTATATCATAGAAGTGGGTGCAAATCATAATTTCCGATCAAGCCTGTATGTCATCCAAGAAAAAGAACAGTCTTGTGAATACAGTATAATAGAAAATAGTTATGAAGTTGGTGGTAGATCCAAATCACAATTTCCCATCAAAGCCTGTACCACATCCCAGAATAAGAGCAGCCTTATAAATACAATATTACTAGAAATGACTATAAAGATTCTACAAGGGCACTGTAGATAACTAGTTTTTTTTTTTCGAAAATAACATTTCAGGTGATCAACATATTCAGAGTAAGATAAATTACAGCCTAGGAACCAAAACAGAGAAAGACAAGAAACTCACCGAATCTACTGATGAGATTAAGGAAACCACGCACATTACAAGAGCCATTTTCCAATGGAAGACAGGAGTACCCCATTGTAGTGGATAAGGAAACCTAAACCATGGAGAGGATACCAATGCTTGAGATGTATCAACCCGACAATGCCTCATCCTTGAAAAATGCTTTCTGCAGTGCTCTGAAACCATATTTGAGGCAGGTATATTTATATCACACCCTTTGTAGCTGTAAGCTCCGGCTTCAGTCAGCAAGAAAGCAAATGCCCATGTAATTGCCAGTCCCAGAGGAACCTGGCAATTAGGCAAAGAAAACAGAAATCATTTGCTACAGCACAAAATTTAATTTCAAGTACCAAAGAGTTACGTAAGATTACTTACTGCATAAATTAGAAATATGCGATGCCCAAGAACAGATATCTTACGAAGATACTGTGGAAATAAAGAAATAACAGATTACAAATTCTAGTCCAGGCACCAAGCAATACTATACACACTCAAGGATTTTTTTTAATAAAGAATAAATAAGTGAATCCATATTAAAAGAAATAAACACTCAAGGCCAATTAAACAAACTTACAAGAGAAAAAACAATAACCACTAATATTTGAACTGCACCAATCTCAATACATGTACCAACTAATGGGAAACCATAACTGTAGAATGAAAGGCCAACTGCAGCAATAGTAGGGGCTACAACTACAGGATTGATTAACCTGTAAGGAAACACATAAAATGAGGCTCATTGTCAACTGTACTGAACAGAAAGTAAGACTGCAATTTGATGTTTTTATTTTAGTCAACTCAGGTAATGAAGTGACTTAATTTTAATTTGTGACAAAAGGATTTAAATTTTAAGTTGTGACAAAAGGCAAAGGACATAGTTTCATATTGCATAAAACATCAAGGGGGATGTGTATAACTGGGATTGGTTGGAGGAATCATATTCAAACAAGGTATACCCAAAGCTTTGAACAAAAAGCACTTTTTCATGGAAGAACTATCTCAGCATCTTAATTATGGGAATTGACAGTATCCATACTATAAAACAGCTAATTATAAAATTAGATAATAACCTTAGTTAACAATAAAGAAAAATATATCATTTCCATACTTTTAAAAGTACTCATAAACTATTCAAAAGAACATTGTTTATCTAGCTATTTTTGGTTAATATATTCACCAACTCTATTATGGAAGATGTTGAGTCTTTCAAGGGGAAATTCATCAAAGAGATTTAACAACAATAAGATCTTAGTCAAACTCACATAGGGATTGATACCATCTTCAATCCAACCCAAAACCTTAAGATATTTTATTCAATGTGAGACTTACACTTACACTTTCATTCTTAACAGAAGAGGAGAATTTTTTTAGAACTACATAAATCATCATCTAGTGATTGTTAGCATGAGAACGCCAATATTAATATTATTATAGATCTTTTTAAATTTTATATAACCTTATTTAGTGTTGGAGTTAGCTCAACTAGTATGATCATTATTACATCAGGGATACAGAATTTTTTCAAAAAATACAAGGTACAACAGGGTCAGGATAATGCAAACTTTGCATATACATATATATACGCGCACATATATATATATATATATATATATATATATATATATATATATATATATATATTACTGGAATGTCAATCTAGTGTATTCTCTAAATTAAATCATGTACCTAATAATCAGTCAAAGAAAAGAAAAACTGGTCAAAACACCGAAAGATTGATTTATTGTGGGTTAATGAAAAATGCTTAATATGATGCCATTTTCATTGTTCCATTAAAAGGTGAGGAAAAAACAAAAGAAAAAAATGGTATTTGCCTTTTTATTTTACATGTAAACCTGCTATTTGTTAATGAACATTCTGTGCACTTGTGTTTCTTAAAACTTAAATCTAAGGATTTTATACTTTTGAATGATATTTTGTTTGTATTTTTGGTGTTATAAGTTCAGATATCATATTTCTTTAATACTATTTTACATATTACTTTGTTAATACTGTTTTGATTATGAGTGAACCATTGAACCTTGAACTAGCGTCATGAGCAATTTAATGAATGGTCCAGTTTTAAAAACATTAACACATTCATAAATATTCATGTATGAAGTCCCACACTGTCAATAATCTTGGTATTCCTTCGATATGTTTGTAACTCATTAAATATAATTAGGAGTGACAAACTAGATGAATCAGATAACATTAATTTGTTAAATTATTTTGATTTATTTAAAAAAATCCGATTCATCCATGTTCTATTTGACAAAAATTGTTCTTCTAAGTCAGTCATTAACAATTTTCTCATGAATGGATATCCAATTCATCCACAAAAATAATACTACATTTAGTTCTATATATAAAAAACAAATACTTTGTTTAAAAGTAGCTGAATTGGTTAGTTTAAATTAATAATAATGTCACAATTTTAGTTTTATTTCAGAAATATTCACATAATTAAAACTTATAAGGCGTGATTAATTTAACTACTCATAGTCATAATTCAATGAATTGTTTTTCAAAATTACTTATGTTATTCAATAACCAATAATGCATTTGCTTTCATTAAAAAAAATGAGTGAATGTCTCATTGATATAGTTCACAATAAATTGAGTATTAAAAACAAGTTAACAATCAATGTAATTGAAATTAGTCATATGTTTTTTATAATATATTTTTTGAAAAAAAAAATATATATTTTTTGAATATTTTAAAAATTAAATCTAAGAAAGATTTAAATGTGAAAAAAAATAGGTAAGTTAATTTTGATTCATTAAGAATTTATTAAAGGATCCATTAGATTTTGAATAATAATAGATGAATCATTAGTCATTCATAAAATTAAATGGATGGGTTGGATCCCATCCATTTTTTATTTTCATTTTGTAAACTGTATGAATGAATTTACCTGTGAATGAATTGGATGGATAAATGGTTCGATTTGTCACGCCTAAATATAATAAAAAAACTAAGAAATGAAATCTTATGCGTTAGTATGTTTGCCCCTCCAAAAATTTTGTCTAGGTTCCATTGCTACGTCTACGATTCTGTAACGTGAATTTCTCAGCCTTTAGCACACCACTTGCATCAATGCACAATTATTCAGTTTAGTGAAAAATTGAAGTGTGTATATGTAAAAACTAATAAAAACAATCAAATTGAGAAAATCCCAAAACCATACCTTACTAACAGTGACATAAGTCCAGTATATCCAAGTAAAGCTTGAAAAGCTGAACCAATAATTATAGCCCCCTGGAGCTCCTTCATTATATGCTTGAATTTCTGCAAATTGATAAATAAATTTCATCATCTATTTTTTCCAATCATTCACAAACTCCCAACTAATGAGTAACTAAACAAAATTAGAAACTGCTGCAACACCCGACAACTTTGTTATAGACAAAACCAATATACAGACAGAATCAATATCTTCTGGGAGTCAGATTCCCTTTGTTGAACGAAAATCAGACAGCTCATATTTTATCTTGAAAGTAAAAATATAAATCATCCGAACTTCATCTAGCATCAACAGTCGCAATTCATGACTGCAGGGAATCAAATTCCAAGATTCTTAAACATAAAGGAAAGGAAAGAGATACAAACATTTCCATTCAATCCTTGAAACTCCGGGGAATTGATTATCGCGAGCGCCGGCGCCAGATAAACAAAAGAAGGGCCCTGAATCAAGGGTAACCTGGAGCCAAAAGCAATATGCAAGAGAGTAGTCACCCCCGAGACAAAGAGCACGGTCGATACCACCATAGAAGTTTCCTCCTACACTCACTGACACATCAAGAACTTCGCCACCAAAACCAAAACCAAACACCACACAACACGAAAACACAAACTAAGCCAGATGAAAACAACTCACATGAGTGCCTCCCATGGCAGGAACAAGCACAAGCGGAATAAGAACCAACGAACCTAATATCGAAACGTAGTGCTGAACACCGTACACGCCAATAGGAACTACAGAGTAACACACATATGAAAATTGAAATCATACTTTAATTCCCTTCAATAACCGAATCAAATCAACGAGCCCTTCAATAATTCAAATCGAAATTAAAAAATATTTCAATACCTAAACCAGGTGAATCTCTGAGCTCGTACTTCATATGCGCGTGCCGCGACACGAACTCGTCGTCATCCACCGGCAAGCCGTCCACCACTTCCTCGTGCCTCGCCATTCTCCTCGGCTGCGGCTGTTCCGCGGCCGGCACCGCCTGTCCGTTGGTGCTGGGAACCGAATTCTTCGGCACGCCGTCAGATTCTCTCCGCTTCTTCGCGATGGCAGGCGGCGGCGGAATCGGAACGGGAGGCTTGTCGCCTTGTGCGACGCCGTTAACGGTTCCCGGAGTTCGAACGCGACCGGCCTCGAGATCAACGTTAGGCGGAGGGATGGTTATCAGGCCCGAATCGGTGGCATTGGTCTCGCCAGAGAATTTTGGCCTGAATCCTGTTTTCTTGGCCCAGGAAGAAGGCGGCATTGGCTTGGGCTCCGGCGGGGACGGAGCCATGCGGTTACGGTTGTTAGGATCGGAATTGGACATGTCTGGGATAAGCTATAAGCTATGCGCTATGCGTAGTGGTGTGCATAGCTTAATGGTTGCAGATCTGGCGCGTGGAGTTGCAGAATGAAGAAGCGAAGGAGCTAGGGTTTTAGAGACGAATGAAGTAACGGAAAATGGAAAATCGAAAATCGAAAATGGAAAATACGCAGTGAGGTGTGAGAAGCGGAAAAGGAAGAGAAAGGAAAGAGTGTGAGAGTTGAGTGTGGAGTGAAGGCGAAGTAGAACGTGTAGAAGGCCGTTGGAATTTAAGAATAGATATTTTATCTATCTATCTATTTCTCTTATTTTTCTACTCTGTTTATTTTGTTCTTTCTTTACAAGACAAACGGTGGACTTCAAAATTCTATTACATGGGTTGGGAAGAAAAGACAGAAACAAACAAAACGGGAGGAATTTTATGCCCTGGTTAAACGGAGCATCGTCAGGTATTATTATTCCCTTTTTTTTATTATTATTATTATTTTAAAAATTATATTAAACTGAATACATATAATTTCTTATAAGAAAATAATCCCATTAAGTGGGATAACATCACACTCTATTATAACTATATGATTATAAAAAATTATGAGCAAAATTAAATATAAAAAGTTATATATTATTGTAAGGCGTATTTTAACGTGTGGCATTAAGTGCATTTCTTTTGAAGTGTGGTGTGTTGTTATTTAATGTGTCATCTTCTTCACTTAATATAAGTGTCATTAAGGTCTTTCCCCCACCCCCATTCAAGACTTTTGTGAGGGGCTTCATCTTTTGTTTTGTTCTTTTCACTTCTTCTTTTATCTTGTTTTATAGCTTTTATTCTGGTAGTTTGTCCATTGTCAATCAGACTCTGACTATATTATTTTATCAGATTACTTTTTATCTCTCATAGATGTTTTTAAAATGCTTATTATATAGTAAAATGATAAATTTAACGTTTCATGCTCACTCACATAAATTATTTGATTCAATTTATCTAAGACCAAAAGCCATATTACTTTCTAACATTATTCTATAATAAAAGGAGGGTGCGTATCAAACGTTAAATAATTCAAAAATAAACTTTAGTTAATATAGATATATGTGATGACGTTAAATAATTCAAAAATAAACTTTAGTTAATATAGATATATGTAATGATTGGTTCTAAATCATGTACAATGTATACTGAATAACTTAGTCAAACATTTTGGTTGTTTGATGTGAAGGAGGAGAAGACCGTCTAATAGTGTTAATACGAATTAGACCGTCTAGCATATGTTTGTTATAAATGTCTTAACAAGATTTTTTTTAATGATCTTTTGTTACTCTTTTGATATATAAGACGTAAATATATATAGAGAGAGACAAAGAAAGAGTCTTTATAAATTTTGTTAACACACTGAAAATAGTGATAATTTTATGCATATAGACCTTATATTATAGATAAAGTGTTTTCTTGAACTTTGTTCTTGTTTTTCCTTGTTTTGTTAGTATTGAGAACCCAATAATATACGTTATATTTCTATATATGTTTCTTAAAACATAATCATGAAATATATGTTCAGATGCAGTTTCAGGATTTGTTTGTATATACAATACAGTCATACTAGGTCATCACACGAGCAACAAACATAAGGAAAAGCTTGTTGGAGATTTTACATCGACATTTCATAGTTTATAAATGGGTGCAAACCTCACCTTATAAGCCAATTTTAGGAGGTTGAGTTAGGCTTAAAGTCCACTTCTTAATAAAGTTATCCAAAGAAAAACAATGAAAACAAGGTTTTAAATAGAAACAACTCAATTTATCATCTTTTTATCAAATGCATTCATTCATACATACAGATCAAACATTGACCCACATATCAATTATATTCAACAAAGATGTGTTCTTATTCATTCTTTTAGAGTCCATCATGTGGTCTAATAATGCAATAAACCCTTATTCAGTTTCTCACCAAAGATACTTCCACTTGACCAAAAATAGTTTTGTTGAGCGAGTATCAAATGATACAATCGATGGAATGACCCATATGATACTTTCGCTTAGCGCATCTACTTTCGTTTGAGCAAGGATATAAGATTAAGCACTCAATATAGTGATCTAGACGATACATATGCTTAAGCACATCTATTTACACTCAAGTTAGGGTATCAGATGAAGGACTCAATAAAGTGACTCGAATGCTACCTTCGCTTAAGCACATTTGTTTTCACCCGAACGAGAGTATTTGATGAAACACTCAATAGAGTGGCTCAAATAATACCTTTGCTTAAGTGCATTTGTTTTCGCTCAAGCGAGGGTATCAGACGATACTCTCACGTGAACAACTCAAACAAAACCTTCGCTTGAACTTTTGTTGAGTTGGGGCATCAGATGAAGGACTCATTGGAGTGACTCAGATGATACTCTCACTTAGTGACTCACAAGAACCTTCTGCACTAGCATATAGACCCTTTTTAGAAATGAAATTATCCTTATCTTGAACTTCGAACCACATTTCCCTCTCGTTTCATAAGATTATCCCTCTTAATATACAATGGAAGAAATTAACTTACATGAAGACTTAAAATAAAATGAAAACTTTGATCAAAATGATTAGGAGAAATTTAATTCAATATATAAGGCAAAAAATTTAGACTCATTATGTAATTTAAGAACGTTAAGCTCAACATGCAATTGAAAAGCGTCAAACTCAACATGTAATTAAAAATCATCAAACCCAATCACATAGTTGGAGAGCGTCCAACTCAACATACAGGTGAAACTATAGACTCAACATATAACAGATGAATTTCAAACTCATGCCCGAAAGAACTTAGATTCACATACAACCTAAGAACTTCAAGCTCATTCATGTAACAAAACATTATTCTCCTTAAACCTTCACAAACAAAACAAACTTTATATCAAAATTATCAACTAGATTATCTAAGGTACCTAACCTTACTTGAAAAAATGCAACTACTCCAAGTTGAAACCCAACAAGTACCTTTTGAACAAAAGAAGCTTAATTGCTCATAAGGTACCATGATCATCAAACTAAAGATGTCATTTTGGCCCAAGAGTAACATAGATTAATCTCTACCCAACAAGAAATCATCTCAAGAAAAAAGATAAAAAATAATCTGTTTTGAACCAAATTTGATCGATAGCTTGTTTTTTCTTTTCAACTCACACCTTAAAGACAAACTCATATCTTGAAAAGAATGAACAATTATTTTATAATCTTAGAAAAAATATAAAAAAATAATTTATGATTAGTGTAATATTGATACAAGTTTATGATTTGATATTTCTTTAAATATATACACTAAATGTGTTTAAACTAAAAGTATAGTAAATAAAAACTCTCGGCACATAATATTTTTTTTTTAATTTTATAAACATTTTAAATTATACAATAGTATTATATTAGGTGATAAAATTTCTGTAGCGGAAAAATATACTATAAGGTTTCCCAAAATTATATAATTCCATGAAAAAAATCCAAAATAATTATTTATAATTTTTTTACATGTTTTTAATGCTTCCAAAATATTTAGAAGAATGCGTTATGTAAGTGGTCCATAGTACCTAGACACACATTGTTTAATAGTTAAACCCAAAAATTATTTGACTAACTGGTCGAAGCGGTTATTAGACTTAACAAGCATTCATCAATACAACATGATTACATAATTATGACCCAGAATGTTATTTTACTTTTGAAATCTCAATAACCTGTCCTAATATTTCAAACTCAAAATAAGATACTACTATTATAAGTATGCACTCCACACAAGATAAATGTACGAATTTATTACAAGAATTAATACTCCAACGATTAAATACCGAATCTTAACTTGAGCATGTTGGAATACCTTTTATAAGTACCCCACCTTAAACCGATATCAAATATCGAACTCGAAAACCAGAAACACAACAATTATTTGAAAAAACAACTTATTCATTCACTATAAGAACATAATGAATTTGTTTGTGTTTTTCTTATTTATTATTCTTTTTACCTTTTTTTTCTTCATGTTTTCACTATATGCTTTAAAGGATACAAGGTATAGGTTTTTGTTCAAAACCAACATTTATTACAGTGTATTGTAGCTGTGGAAAAAAATTAGGCATTTGGTGCAGAGAAAAGCATGAGTGAGTTTTTTATGTTGATATATGCAGCATGAAATTGAATTGATGGTGGGGTGCATTCACAGAATCATCATTGCCATATATGCTATTGGGAGTTTGGTGTAAAGATTAAAGGTTCACGAGAGATATCTGCACAAAGTATCCCTTCTCTCCATTTCATTCATCAATGTCATCCTGTGTCAAGAAAAATTCACATATCTCATGAGGATTTCAAGTTTTGCAATAAATTCATAAATCTCTAAATTTTCACATTTCTTTCTGCTAATAAAAATAAAATATTACATTTCTTTTAAGTTCCAACTATCCATTTTAGACATAGTTATATAGTTTAATTAAGTTCTAAATATTTTTCTAAATTTAAATGTTTCTAATTGAATTTTTATTACAAAATTTGTTCTATTGAGTGCCTAATATTTTGTTAGGTACCTCTCCTCTGATTTTATCTTAAACCCAATTACATTCCTGCTATTTTTGTCTTCCCATCTTCAATTTTTCAGATTAATTTTGTTTTCTTATCTTTAACTTATTAGATTAATTTGTTGTTTATCTTTCTAATTTCTTCCAACTTGTTTATTTAAATATTTACAATTACAATACAACTTTGTATATAAGATGAGTTTAGTTATACCTTCAAAGAAAACTTTTAAGAACATAATTCTAATTTTGTATATACTATTTCAATATTTTATGAGAAAATCATTAAATAAAAATTAATTTTAGAGATAAAAATAATTAATTATTATATTAATTAAACTAATTTTTATCTTAAAGATTAAAATAACCATTAATATTTAAAATAATTTTTATTATTAATAAATAATTTTTTATTATTAATTAGATATTAATTTAGAAACTATATATTAATAATAATAATTACTTTAAATATTAATTATTTTAGTCTCTAAAATAATATCTAATTTAATTAATATAATAATTAATTGTTTTTTATCTTTAACATTAATTTATATTTAATGAGTCTTTTTATGTTTTTTTTCATAAAATATAAAAAAAAAATCTCCCAACGTCATAAAATATGTCTTTTTCATTCTTTGATTAGATTTTTCCTAAAAAACATGACAGGTAGATTTTTTTTACTAAAAGTAAGTGATGATAATCTAATTTTGTTGAGTTAAAATAAAAAATTATTGAAACAAAATACTGTATTGTTCTTGTTAAATTATTTTATGTGGTAATGCATTAAAAAATAGTAAAAGTGACATATTATCTACTTGACGTGTAGACAATGTATATAATTATAATCGAGATACTTTTATCCATCAAACATAATTTAATCATTTTCAACCATTAAAATTCTCAAGAAATATTATACTTAAGTTTTCTTTTATTGCTGACTTGAGTCTAAACCTAAATTTTAAAATATCTAGTTATTATATTAAATAGGCTTAAATATATTAATAAATTTTATTTTATTTTTATTTCTATAAAAAAAATGAGATTAACCTGAGGAAAACAGATATGAAATATGACAGATAATAGAAAAACATAAAATAAAGAGAAAAAAATAAATTAACAAATTTGTAGTGAGAAACTAAACAGGTAGAAAGATGAAGACATAGTGATGGTGGGGTACACTTCACAAGTTATCAATAGGAATATTAATTATTGAGAAAAGTAGAAAAAACAAGAAAATATAAAAATATAAAATATAAAATGCTAGCTGTGAACAATCTTCTTCTGTACATTATCCAAACACCTACTAGTCGTTTAATGATATCAACTATGCACCACAACAACAAAACTAATATAATAATATTAAAAAAAGTAAGATTTTAAAAATATCTATAGCACCATATTATTTAAATATCTATAGTTACATTCTAAATTTCTAATAAAAATGCACTCCACTTGTTTACATAAACCACTAGAATTACTAATAAAACATGCAAAGACTATATAAGTTGAATTTCTGAACCTCACAAGATTTGAACATATCTTAAGATTTAAAAATATCTATAAATCATCCATTAATGAAGTTCATTTTGATGGTTAACAAGATTTATAGACCAATTTAAGTGTGTTTTATCTTGAAGATGTAAAATTATTATACTTTCAATTTCATTTATGATTTTTTATTTTTTGTGACAAAGAAATATGTTTACCTCATTGCTTCAATCCTCTATAGTATAAAGTTGTTATTATTAAAAACCTTTTGATCTTAAATTTGGTGACATGTCTTAGTTATTGATTTTTTTTAATTTTTTTCCTTTTTATCATCAATTATTGCATTTTTAACAATAGAATATAATAAGAGAAAGAGAAGAACGAAACTTTGTTTTATTGATCAATGGTACACAATCAAACACAGAGATTACGTGTGAAAAAAAATTACTTTATATTCAAATACAAAGTGTAACAAAAAACTATTGAAAGAATTTATGCTTTCCACTATCTTAAGAGTTTAAAATAATAAATATACTAACATTTTCTTAGACCCATTAGATACCTTTTCACTAAAATTATTAATTTGGAGTTAATCTCAAACTACTTCTAAAATAAGTTTTATATTATTGATCTAATTGAATTGAAAAAATCATAGTCTCCATATAAGTAAATTTAACTCGCCCCAAAACAATTAATTCTTAAATAATTTTCAAAATTACATAAGTCCTTACAATATTATAAATTACAAATCAATTCTTACAAATTAATTTTTAAATATTTTATAATAATGATAAATTGATCCTTAATTTTTTTTATTATTTGTAACTTAATTGTAAGGTTGAGATCCATCTCAACTTTCCAGAGTCAAACTCAACCCAATCTGACTTGTGTTTGATTTGACCCAGTCCAACCTTGCATGACTTAAGTGCAACTTGACTAGACATTTCTTGACTTGGACTGAACTTGATATGATCCAAGTACAATTTGGTTTGACCTTGAACTGAGCTAACTTGGTCTGACCTCAATTTGTCCCAACTCAGTTTGACTTTAGCCAGATCAAACTTAGTTTAACATTGACCCTTATTAACATGAGCTTAGCCCGACCAACAAAGCTTTAATTGGATTTGACACCTCCTAAATGGACTAGGTCTGACCAACCTAACATGGGCTCATTTGGGCTCGACTCAAACTAACTTGGATCCAACCCAACTTAGTCTCATTTTGACATGGGTTAGAATTAATGCATTCCACCTGACATAGGCTTAACCTAAACTAATTTGGATTTGGCTCAATCCAACTTAATTTGACCTATCCCAACCAAGCCTGACTTGGGCTCAACCCAATAACATTTCATGACTTGGGCCAACCTAACTTGACATTTCCTTATAAGGTTCCAACCTGACTTAGGTTCAACCCAACTCAATTTGACATGAGCCCGACCTGACTTAATCTAACCCTTGATCATAGACCAACTTGGTCTAACTTTGGTCTAATCCAACTCGGACTGATTGGCCCACATAACCCAACCTGACACGGGCTTGACTTGACATGAGTTTAACTTAGGTTAATCATGTCTCATCCCAACAAGAGATGACTCGACACTACTCGACACGACGTAAGACCAACTAAACTTGACTTGAACTTGTGCAACTTTGGCCCAACCCGACCAACTTGACATAGTCACGACCCAACCTAACTTGACCTAGGCTCCACTTGACTCAATCTAACTAGGGCTCGATCTAACCCAATCTAATGTAGGCTCGACTCGATTTGGTCTAACATGGATTGGGCTCGTCTCAACCTAACTTGACTTGAGCCAAGCTAAACTCGACTTGACTTTAACCTGATTTATCTCTTATTGACTTAAACCTGATTTGACTTGAACCCGACTCGACATACATTGATCGATCTTGACTAATTTGATATCGTCTTGTCTTGACCTAACTTGACCAATGTCTAACCTAATCTTACACATACCATCCTGAGTTTGAATTTGGATTGACTAAATATTTTTTATATGTATAAATATTTTTAAGTAAATATTTTTATTTTTTTGTAAGAGTTTTTATTTTAACCAATTGCCATTAAGTTAGCATCATCAGTAACCAATATTCCAAGCTCTTCACTAAATAATTATGATTTAGAATAAACTTGTACATAATTTTAAATATATATATATATATATATATATATATATATATATATATATATTGTATCGGGGGAGAGATTTTGACACCTTTGAAGAATCATTAGTATGACTTCAATGGTTCATAGTGATCTTAAATAGAAAGTGAAACCTACAAAAACTTAAACATTCAAATGCCCAAGATAAACAATAAAAATATATAAAATTTTATATTAACAAAGAATTATTTGATAGTTTATTTACATGTACAAAAAAGCAATCAAATATATATTTTTGATAACATTCAACAGTAGTTACATGAAAGTAAGTGGTGATGTGATGGTTCCGAGGTTATGTTAATCTAAGGCAGTTTTGAAATGGATTGATTGATTGTGTGTTGTGTTTGAAAAAGCAGAGCATGAAGCAGACAAGTAGTGTGTTGATTATGGCTGGCATTGAAAGAAGCATATTACACCAAAAAATGATGATAGTTTCTCAGAGTATTCAACACACTCATCGATGGTCTCAGTATTATAACCGCGAATTCGGAAACTTGGGCATCTATAAACAAGACACTATCCACCATTGGGGTTTTCTACTTTCTAGTTCAACTCAACCTCATCATCATCACTTACATTTTGTGACTATTTCTCTTCAATTTAAAGCTTTTATATCTCATGTAAGAATAACAAAGAAGAAATAAACGAATAATAAAAGATAAACACTAATAATAAGAAACACTTTTTTGTCCTTCCAAGAAAGGAAGAGACATAGTTAAATAAATAACTAAAAAAAAGTAAAATATTTAAGTTGTTGTTTATTTAATTAAATATCTAAAATACCTAATAACAAATTTTTATGAAAAAAGTATTTATCTAATTAAATCTTCATAGTACATGAAATATATATATATATATATATAATAGAGGAGAGTCGTTGATAACAGTCATTTCTTAATCAATTAAAAGAAAATTCAATTCCAGTGTAAAGATCGTTTAACGTGTTAGACCATTTAGTACTAGAGATGTGATAATATAGATATGATCATAATGACTCCAATCATCTCTTAAAGAATTCAATAGTGAATCCAATGCAACAAAGTTTAAAACTTATATGTAAACAAGAAATGTTAGTAATAATAATAAAGTAAAATAAGGGTTTAGTAAAGAAAGTAGGTTGACTCCCAATTTCATGAAATCCTCATTGGTTATCATAGGATTGTGATCTTTCCAATTCTCACACAAATGTCAAAATTAATCAAAGAAATGTCAATCAAATTCAACATAATCTTATCGGCAAAACAAGTGTTTATTGACGTATTCAGTGTGTTACTCATCTTCAAGTGTTTACTCATGATATGTTTATTTTCTACCTCTTAAACTAAGCAAACAAGATATTGATTATAACTAAGCAAACTAAGTCTTGAGTGTGTTGTGCGACTCTTCAGTCATCCTCATTCTTCTTCTAAGGTTTCTTTTATAATATTTGTTTTCTTTACACAAAATTGAATTCAAAATTTGTCTTAGGATTTTGTTTGACAATTATCGAATGTTTCATTTTTTTTTCAACTTATTAAACATATATTGTAATTCTCAATCACTTTCACATCCCGTTTTCACTTTTATTTATTGCAGAAAATTTACTTAAATAATATATTTGAATGATATTTGCTATGTTTATGGCGCATTTTAAAGAGGAATTTTAATAGCATAGATTGAGAGAATGCCCTCGCATAAGATTAAATTATTTTGGTTATTATTTTGATATTTTGGGAAGACCATCTAATTGATTGATGTGAAGGATGAAACTCTATAATCCTTAGCAAAATTTTCCAGACTTCAATGGCATGTAATTCTTCATCTGCATTATCATTAATAAAGTTCATAATATTTACATGGTCAATATCAATATCAAAATAATAACAAAATGTATCTAAAAACTATATTTAAACAATGGTTCTAATTAATATCTAGTTTCATCCAAACCTAATATAATTTTACTCTCAAATACAATCTAATAGTAAATAAAGATATACTCATTAATCCTATCATTTCATAATTATGTTTTTGATTTTCTATATTATATAAATTACTGTGATTTTTACATTAAAAATACCAAGGAATTAAATGTCTAAGTAAAAGTATAATGCAGACATTCGATAAGTGCACTTTATTATAATTTTATTATATTTTATTCAATATTATTCTTCATGATTAATTAAAAGTTAAGAAAAGTGAACGTGTATTTAATATATTTCCATAATAAAATGTGAGAAAGAATGTGTTTGAAAAAATGTTATTTATCAACAGCACTCTTCTTATAAAAAAAAAAAAAACTAGTGAAACTAGACCACACCACTAGTTAAACTAGGAAACACAGGTGTTGTCCTTTTTTTAATTACATTAATTAAATATATCATAATATTTTTAGTGTTAAATTGTCTTTTTGACATAGTATAGAAAAATTATGAATATACGTTTTAAAATTTGCAGAAAAAGAAAATTACAACTCCAATGAATGAGAAAAAAAATTTGAAAAAAAATTTCAACAATAAAATCAAAGATAAAAAGTTGATGGAGTTAAAACAAAGTAGAGACAGAATGTAAGTTGATCGACGAATTAGAAATAAAACGAAAAAAAATAATAACCACACCATTTTAATGATAAAATAAAAAATATTAAGTACTTAGAATAATGTTTTTGATAAAAATTTAATTAAAAATACTTAAATTAATAAATATTTAAAACTTAAAATCAAACCATAAAATTTAACAACATTGGTCATTATTAATTTTCTATATTAGTTCGTGGTTTTCGAGAAGTGTCATTATTCTAATAATCTATTATATATCATTAACTTTTATATAATGTATGCAAAACTTAGTTATTCTTTAACATATACATTCAAATGAAAAAGGTCTAGAGCAAACAGTCAAAATTTGTCTTTCGTCTTTAAATTTTGTTAAAGAAAATATTTCAAAAGATTTTTTTTTTTTAAAGAAAGTACCAGAAAAAAATATTAATAACTAGAGAATGTGTTTAAGCATAAAATAGACGGGGAAAAAAAATTATTTGAGAGATACAATTATTTTGAAAAGAAGCTATTACTCTAAAAAACAATAAAAAAATCTTTGTAATTATGTTTAATTAAAATTTTGTTTATTAAAATTTAGAATTGAAATGTTTTACAATCATTTATTTTTAAATATGCATTTTTACAAAATAAATAAGGATCTTAAAAATACACCATAAAGTAATATTATATTTACATATTGTTATAAAAAAAATGGTAATCTTTGATGCAAAAATTATCACATACAATTTTAATTTACATTTTATATGTTTTATTATCTTACATCATTTTTAAAATTTCCATAAAATTTTTCTCCTATATAAGAATGTTGTAAAATTCACATCTTAATAACTTTTATTTACTTGTTAAGAGATATTTTCAAAATAAAAATAATAATTTTTCATTCTAGTAAAGTCTTATTTAAAATATACAATATCACATGTTTTAATAGAGAAATCTTAAAAGAATTAGATCTTTAACTTATTACCTATCTCCCACGTTTAAAACTGCAACTAAGAATTAAAAAAATAGTAGGCCAGGCCTAATTTAAAGTGGATCAACTATTTAAGCCCGTTGTAATGTACATAAAATAAGCCTTTTGCATTCTGCACCCCATAAAATTTAACTCCACCTCTATATAATCTGAAAATTATTTTTACATTTTTAAAATTATATTTTAGAGAATATAAAATCCAAAATATGTATTTCAGAATGTATAATCTGGAATACATAGAAACACATATTTTATATTTTAGATCGTAAATTCTGAAATATATAATTTTTTTATCCTTTTAAATTAATTTTGAATACAATTAATTTATTTAAAAGAGTATTTTTTAATTTTAAACACAAATAATTTATTTAATAAGAACAATATTAACTAAAAGTAAACATTCTTATATATATAATAATCATTGTTAAAATTAAAAATACAAAATATAAGTAATAGAATATATCCATGTTGCCTGCTATAAAGCCTGTGGACGTATGTATAAACTACCCTTTCATCCGTGACACCCTAAACTAACTACAATGCATTGTGATTTTTATCTTATTAAAGGATACATATACCAGAGTTACAGAAGGATCCTAATATTAATTGGGAGTTGGGAGTCTTTTCTCATTATCAGTTGCTTCTCTTTATATAGAAGAATAATTAGGTGTCTTTTCTAATTATCAGTTGCTTCTCTTTATATAAGAGAATAATTGAGTGTCTTTTCTAATTATCAGTTGTTTCTCTTTATATAGAAGAATAATTGGGTGTCTTTTCTAATTATCAATTACTTCTCTTTATATAAGAGAATAATTGGGTGTCTTTTCTAATTATCAGTTGTTTCTCTTTATAGAGGGGAATAACCTTTATTTTATCTCTTTGTGTGTTATGATTCTAGTATTTAATTATTGATTATTTCCTTTTTTAGTTAAACCCTACAATGAATGTACTACTTATATATATTCAGACCATTTGTTCTGATTTGAATAATAAGAAAGAAGAGATATTCATTCTCATATCCTTTGTCTTCAATTTACTCTTTTGTTCATCTCTGTTTTATTTTGTAATATGGTATAAGAGCTCTGATCATCAGAGCTCTGCTTGCTACATTTATTCATGGGTGAAGTTGATGATCCCTCACAAGATCTTAGTTCACCTTACCATGTTAGTTCATCAGATAATCCTTCCTTTCTTATTGTCCCTATTATTCTTGAGGGACCAAATTATCATCATTGGTCTCGTTCGTTTCAAATGAGCCTAATTTCAAAGAACAAAATAGGTTTCATTGATGGAACTATAGAAGCTCCCAATTGTACCAAATAATTGTTTCCAACATGGCAGAGAGCCAATATGTTGGTTGTTTCGTGGATTCTCAAGGCTGTTTCTCAATCCATCGCGCAGAGCATCATTTGTATGGACAATGCCTTTGACATATGGAATGATTTAAAGGAAAGGTTCTCACAAGGAGACATGATTCGTATTTCTGATATCCAGGAGATGATTTCTTCTTTTAAACAAGGTGAGTTGACTGTTACAAACTATTTCACTCAATTAAAAATTCTTTGGGATGAACTTGATCTTTTCAGCCCGCTATCCGCTTCTTCATGTGCCTCTAAATGCAATACTCTTGTGAATGTTTCTAAATATAAAACACAAGACCAGAAATTTCTAAGGGGGCTAAATGATAATTATTCGACTGTGAGAACTCAAATTCTATTGATGGACCCTTTGCCATCCTTGAATAAAGTTTGCTCTTTTGTTACACAATAAGAGAGGCAAATATTTGGTGATCAATCCAAGGCAATGATTGCTACTAGCAAAGGAGGTTATAAAAACAATGCTACAACCTATGGCAGAGGTGCTAGATACGGAAGAGGAAGCAATGGAAGGACAGGACATACCATTGATACATGCTATAAAAAGCATGACTTTCCACCTCATTTCAAGTTCAAAAATCAGAATCATGATATTAGAGTCATTTAAAGTCTATCCTAGCAAGTGTTTGATGGGTCTATCGTGTCACCCGCTATCTGACCGTTATCGGACCACCCATCATATGTTATCCCCATGTACCGGTTTTATGGGTTTGAGTTAGGTTTAAAGTTCACTTCGTAATACACATTGAAATATGTTGTGTCACATGTCCATAGTGATCATAAGCTACAAAATATCAACGATCTTCTTGAATATGTAATGCATTCATTGAACCAATGCATTAAGCATTTGAAAAATAAAAACAAAAAATCATGACGTATTAACATAAATAACTCACCGGACAAGCATGCTCGTGGTCATTTTTTGCCATAATTTTTGTCCATCCGAGGAAGTATGTAGGGATGTGGCACATATATGAGCTAGTGCATGTATTCTATTGCACATGCTGAGTGATGTGAAGCCAGTGTCACACTGGCAACAAGATGATCGATAAAGTGCAACAATTGGTCACCCAATGACAACAAATACACCTCATTCGAAAGGTGGAGGAGGCCGAGCAATTGTTTGCTTGTACCCAAACTGGTGCAACACATGCTCGAGAAAATGGTGTTATGGGCACGTCCCAAGTCAGATATATCTTGAGAACATTGATATCGCCTCAAACAGTCAACTAGGCTAATGGTCATCGTAAGGAGTTCAACATGGGTAAGACTGTCGTTTTGCACATGCAAAAGGCTAACTATACATATATGGTATCCAATGACATAATGACACATCTAAGGGAGGAACTCCTGAAATGTGGGAGTGATATCATTGGTTCCCAACTTAGTCAACATCACCAAAATCTACCCCAAGTAGCTCGACAACAATGATGACATAGATCCAACGTCACATACGTACAAAACTGCCCTATAATGGGGAGATGAAGCAATGCAAATACATCATCCAGAGTGATAGTCATCTCATCAATAGGAAGGTGGAAATTGTTGGTGTTGTGGTACCACCTCTCGACAAAGGTTAATATGAGACATTTATCAGCAGTCTCATAACTAGCGTTGCAAAGTGGTAACAACTGGTG
This sequence comes from Phaseolus vulgaris, assembly GCF_051622355.1. Taxonomy (NCBI): domain Eukaryota; kingdom Viridiplantae; phylum Streptophyta; class Magnoliopsida; order Fabales; family Fabaceae; genus Phaseolus; species Phaseolus vulgaris. Next base: position 8,907,023 of record NC_143508.1, read on the forward strand.
TTAAGTACCATGACCTCAATTTGGGGATGACAAATCCCAAACTTACCTAGCTTGCATTTGTGGGATACCAACTTGAGTTCTCCTCCATCCTCATCGTCTCATAGTTTACAAGTCATGTGGTCGGCTGCATCAACAACGTATTAATAGGCACCCTAGAAAATTCGATTCAAGTTTTCTCATTCTCTCTCATAGCACATGATGACGACACATCACCATCATTGACAACAACAACAACTTATTCTCTATTCCTTCTAGAGACTGACACCATGAATGTCTATCTACCTCTCTCTTTTTGAGTATATATTTATTTGACAATAATAATAACATACCATCAATAATTTTTTTTAAATTAATATATACTTCCAAATTTTCTTCGTACATCGTGAGTGGGAGAGGCTCTTCTTTAGTATCTGTATTTTAGTATAAATAATTTGGTTTGCAATATAATTTTAAAACAGTGACCATCTTGCATCACTCTATCTTGCTTATCTTGCTTTTCCACTTCAGACACCATATATGTAATTCAGGTTTCTCACATCCGTTCTTCAGATTTTTCGGTTTTGTAGATCTAAATGTAACAAAAACTTTAAAATGAAGAGGAAAAATGGACAAAGGCATATAGATACTGGTAAATGAAACTTTGTTTCCCTTTTTGCTCACTCAAATGTTAAATTACCAGAAACTAAAGTTGTTTGAATTAAATTTGGTCTTTATATGTAAACAATTTATTAATATTTAAAAGTTACTTTATCTTAAAAAATTATATAATATAAGATTTTTAAGATAGAGGGTTGGTTGTTGGACCACGTGTCTTTCCGTAGGCATCTCCCTCCACGCAGAGCGATATGGAAACAATGGGAACCAACCATAATATTATTACATAACATAAAACATTAAAAAGAAACAGAGTCCCAAGTTCCAACCCAACACAGTACGATGTTTTTGGTGGCAAGACCATGCGGTTCTTCTTCTGCGCGTATTCATCATCTTCACTCCACTCCCACATCGCACCGTACCAGAAACGTCGTCGTTAGATGCTCCCTCAGCAGCGTGCAGGAGAAGAAGGAGAAACCTGAACTGGATTCGGAGCTCCAGACTTCGGTATCATTTCCGCCGATCAGGGCGGCGAAGAGGGTGGTTCTGGTGAGGCACGGCCAAAGCACGTGGAACGCGGAGGGGAGAATCCAAGGAAGCTCTAATTTTTCTGTTCTCACGAAGAAGGGGGAGTCTCAGGCTGAGACATCACGCCAAATGCTCATCGACGATAACTTCGATGCCTGCTTTGCCAGGTTTCTTTTTCTTCTTCTTCATCATCTTCATCATCTTCCATTGCTTAATGCAATTGCTAGATATTGTGGCTCTTCGTGACTTTGGATTTTCTTCTTTGTGCTCTTTATTGTTCTAATAATGTGTAGTCCTTTGGCTCGATCCAAGAAAACCGCTGAAATCATTTGGGGATCTCGCCAGGAACCCTTCATTCCCGACTTTGAATTGCGGGAAATCGATTTGTACTCCTTTCAAGTATGCTATGCTCCACTCACACAATCATCTTTTTCTTTCTTTTTTAGTTCAATTTCTACTTAATGTCTCTGTAGCAGCTTTTATAGTCAGTGTTGACCGATTGTGAATCATGCTGACTGTGATTGTTAAAGTCATTATTATAAGAGCTAATATACATGTCAGTTTCTGATTAGTTAAGAGCATATTCTATTTTTTCTCTCTTTATACTCACTGGTAATTAAAAAATGAACATGCACTGGGTTGACATAGTGGTTAGACACCTGCTCTCACACATTTTGGTGATGATTCATATAGTGAAGACTTCATGTTTGGACTCTCCTTGTGTACGAAAACTTGTTGAGTCAAAGATATTAGTGTATCCAATGGGCCGGAGAAAACCCGTGGTATGAAAAAAAAGTAGAATAACTGTTTAAGCAAACATTTTGTTTTCATTTTTTTGTTGCTTTTCATATGCAGTCATAAAACATGTCACGTTTTCATGATGTCAAAGATTTATACACGAAAAAGTTTCACTATTTGTTGTACAAATCTTTGAAAATAAGGAAAAAAGAAAAAATAAGTTTGACAATTTTATGATTAGGAGAGATCAAGCTATTTTCGGAGTAACTTTAAGAAAATACTTTTTGTTGTTGTTGTTGTTGGAGATCGTACATAGATGGGAGACAAGATATTTCATATTATATAACTAGGTGTTAATCTCATCATATATCATATAAGTCGATTTTATTAGGTTAAGTTAGACTTAAAATTTATTTATTAACATGGTATTAGAGTCATTTAAAATCAATCCTACTAAGAGTTTGTTTAAGTGAAATCAATCCTACTAAGGGTTTGTTTAAGAGTTTGTTTAAGTGGGTGCAAACTGGAGTTAGACTTAAAGTCCATTTGCTTGATTCATTCTCCTTTTCATATTATTTGTTAAAAGTAGAAATAGAAAACTTTTGTCGAACCAAATAGACCTTTATTAACCCTATTCTTCATGCATGATATTTGAAAACATGAACACATGAAATAGAAAATGAGATTCGCTAATATTCTCCCAAACCAAGCAAGCTCTTAACCAATGTTTGTTGGTTTGAGTTACAAAGAACTTGGTTTTCCTTAAGAAAAATTTTGGGTTAGAATCTTATTATGGGAAAAATAAGCATTAGGAAACCTTTGTGTCCTTAAGAGGGTTCAAAGTAACTTCCGGATAACGAGGGTCAAAGGCCTGGTAAACGAACACAAGCCATTAACTTTCTACTCCACGTCTTACCTTTGTTATTTTGTCTGGAAGATTAAAATATTGAGAATTTAAACTTGGAGGGATGAAATTGGTAAAATTAATCTTTAAGGATGGAAGTATTTAAAGACCTTGAACCTTCAGACATCAATTAATAAAATTAGTCTGTTAGGTACCAAATTAAATAAGCTTGTACCTTATTAAGTACTAAAATGGTTTTTGTATTGTACTGAGGTATAGCTTGTGACTTGGTGTGACTGATCTTATGTTGCTTTAGGGTCTGCTGAAGCATGAGGGGAAAGCAAAATTTGGTTCTGCTTTTCGTGAATGGCAGATAGATGCTGAGAATTTCATCATTGATGGTCATTATCCAGTTAGAGAGCTGTGGGAACGTGCTAGAAGCTGCTGGACTAAAATCTTAGCTCATGATAGCAGGTCTGTTCTTGTGGTTGCTCACAATGCTGTTAATCAGGCTCTTGTTGCCACAGCAATTGGTACCGGTTTCTCCCTGAGGAAATTTTGATGATGAAAAGAAAAGATCAAATTTTGTCAAATAATATGCTCAGTTTTTCTTCCATTCCTAACAATCAGGTCTGGGGCCCGAGTATTTCAGAAAATTACTTCAGAGCAATTGTGGTGTTAGTGTGCTGGATTTCATCCCAAGATCTGAGGGTGGATCTCCACATATTTGCCTTAACCGCTTAAATCAGGTATATGGGCCCATTTACTTGGTACAATGCCACAAAGTGGACTAGCTGTGGTTAAATGTGGAATTGGCTTTGTTATCCCCTGGCCATAACTTCAAAGTTGATGAGAATGTGTTATTCCCTCTTAACAAAAAAAATGTTTTTTTTATTACAAAAAACTGTTCTACAAACAGAGTTGAACTTTAATGCAGACCCCTGGTTCACCTATT